>NC_062546.1:162104342-162411066 GCF_016906955.1 Phacochoerus africanus | reverse complement strand
TGTTATTTAATGCATCCCCAAGGCTTCAAGAGGAAAATGTTAAGGGACCTCCAGCGGGAACTCTGCTTAAAATTCCCAAGTGTCAGCTTGGTTTTGCAAGGCATGTTTTAAAATGGAGGAACATTTCATAATTGGAAATCAACGACCCTAGGCCAATACAAGAGGACCCAAGGGGAACTGAGCTGTATAAACTATGTGAGTGTGTGCGCCTGTATGCATAAAATGTATATTTGCCCAGCATGCTACTTATGAGCTGAGGACAACTGAAAGCAAGATAAGTGATCATAAAAGGTCACCTTTCTCACACACTCAGGACCAAACTGCAATATGGAGCAGTATGATTCTTGTCAAAATTTGATTCTTGACTTGGGAGTCCAAAAAAAAAAAAGTAAGTGAGCACAATGATAGCTAAACATACTTTCAAGGTGGTTTCCAATTGTGAACCTTTAATCTGGGAAATATTGCTCAATATAGTAAAATGGAGGGTTGTCATAGGTAACCAAGTCAGCAGAAAAGGTGTACTGATATAAAATAAGTATAAATATGGTGTACTGATATAAAATAAGTATAAATAGATTTAAAAAGAATGAAAAGGAACTATTTTATCTTTAGCTAAGAAAAATACAGTCTAGTAAAACAGTTTTCCCCAATGTATTCGCTTATTGCAAAGTGGAAAAGTAGCATTACACATACAAAGAGAGAGGGAGCTTTGTTACCGCTTCAAAAACCTTCAGCAAAGGTGAAAAGAAAGGAAATAGAAATCAGGTTCTGTATAGCGCCTTCTGAGGATTCCTATGAGTTTCAAAAAGCAAGCAGCTGTGTACATTTAACTCGCTTGACAATTTAGGAAAACACGTAGCCACTAGTACCTTTACAAAATGCTCCCTTGTTATATTTCTTAAGCTCACATCAACGCAATTTGTCTAAATCCTAAAAACAAAATAGATGGAGGAATTTTAATGAGGTAAAGAACAGTTAAAATGGGAGAGGAAAACCACAATTTAGAAAGCAGATATAAAGGAATTAAGTAACAAGTTGCCAAAGATTTAAAATATGAAAACTGATTCACAAAAGAATAAACAACTTAACAAAAATGACCTTAAGCAATTATGGTAATTCCACATATAAATAAACATAGTTTTTCCAACTTTATAATGTGTCATATTGTTCAGTTTATATTTTTGTATGCTGTACTTTGAAAAAATCCAAAGAATGACTATTCAATACAGAGCTTTATATTATAATGACTCTTTCTGCTTAGTGAATATTTAAAAGTAGTAAGATAAGAAAGGAATTTGCATAATCCTTTCTGATTTTCCAATCAAATATAAAAGGGGGGGAAGCCATTCAACAACAAAGCTAGAAGAGCAATCAGAATTTCTTTAGCTTGTGTAAGGTAGTGCCATTCAATACAACTACAATATGAGGAACACATATAATTTAAAATTCTCTAGTAGCCACAGTGAAAAAGTAAAGAGATACATGAAATTAATTTAAATAAGATGTTTTATTAGACAAAATATATTTAAAACATGATCATCTTTTTTAGAATAATCGATTTTGCTGTGAAGCAAAAGTATATTAGTTTCAAACCTATATCACTAAATTTTGTGACAATCCAGTATTATTTACATTGAACTCAGTGTTAACTTGAAAATAAATTCTAAATGTATTGATATCAAAAACGGTTCTTCACATTTTCCTTGTAGTTTTGATAGTCAATTTATATAACACTTGATGGTAATTTATATATCCTACATACAGATTCATGGTGGAAAATGTAACATCTTTATTATCAATTTGCATTATGAAAAGTTTTTAATTTGACATAAATTTTCATACTTATCTATCCAGATGACGAACAAGTTTTCCTTTTCTTGGAGTTTTGAAAATATCTTCTTCCTATATGGTGTGATAACAAATGAGAGAATATAAGTAATGCTGCAATTTTCTTTAAATGGTTTGCAATCACTCCTTTTGTTGTAAGAAAATCTTGAAATGAAAATAACAGCATAGTAATTCATTGTAAAACTTTTCCATAGTTCAATAAACAAGCATTGACAAAGAACAAGATCATTAAAGTCCTTGACTTCTGTTTCTTTCGGCAGTTCCATAGACTAATGAGGATTCACAGTCTTCATAGATGCTGAACAATTTTTAACAACTGTAACAATGATACTTTTCTTAGGATCTGCCTCAGAAAACTGAAGGTCCATATCTTTAGGTATATCATGTAATAGAATGAAGCAATAAAAGAAACCTCACTCTCTTGTTATAAAATGCCAATACACTTGGATTTTATATCACATAGCTGAGACGCTGTCCATTAAAAAGGAAGTAACTTTTTTTCCTATCTAGGTAAACTTCTAAATTATGTTGAAGATTCAAAATATTTAATCCACAAATTTGATTTTGTTAGGCTGCAGATTTACCTGTCTGCATATGTTTGTAAGATCTCTAAGATAAAACCAGCAAAGATATTTGTTGAGCTATATCTCATATTGCATGACTCATCAGGTATTTGAATTTTTTAAATTGTTTGAATCGATTGATCTTCTTTATGGTTAGAAAGGATTTATATTCCACAAACAAATGTTTGTTGGCTTAACTGATTATCACTCAATTTTTAAAAAATTATTTTCATCTTTTTCTTATAATTTTATAATAAAATTTTAATAACTGAAAAAATAATTTTACATCTTTTGATCTAATAATGTGTGCATGTTTATATATCTGTACACATGGAAGAATCTAAGCAATTTTACCATAGGTCAAATACCAAATATCAGATCCTGGTAGAAATTACTCAGAATGTTTTTTTAGAAATGTGATTTTGATTTCAGGTGAATAATTTCATTGATTCTTCTTAGACTATTGAGAGAAAACATCTTATCAAATTCACTATTTTCTGAAAATCATGCTTATTGCTCACTTTATTATCATTAAATTTTTTTACACAACAAAGAGTTTTTTTTATTTTGCTCTTGCTGCTGTAAATCCCATTGCCATTCATCATTTGATTTGTGACATACTGTTAACAAGGCTGTTGCCTCAGAATCATAACTTTCCCCTCCTTCAAGCAGAAACCAATTACTCTTATCTAAGTTTCAGGAGGAAGCTACAAAGAGAAAAAAAAGAGCTGGTTGGAATCCAATTGGTCCAAGATGGCAGATGACTTCCACTAGACCTTGAGCCTCATCATATGCTCATTGTAATACATTAGCATGCTAAATGATATACCTACCAGCACCATGATAATTGACAATCCAACAAGCCCATATAAGGATGGAAAAGGAGAGCTGCTTCAGTACTGGGTCCAAACCACATCCCTGTTCTTAGATAACTCATGAATATTCCTTCCACTTTTTCCAATTCCCTCCTTTTTACCTCAACCCTCTTTTATATTTGGTACATCCACCTGAATTGGGTTGAGAAGTTGATTTGTGAATAAGGTTTCCATTTCCCCATTCTTTGTCCACTGGATAAAGCTTGTGCTGTTCCAATCTCAGAGTGGGTTTCTTTATTGGCTGCACATCTGTTAGGAAAAAGAACCCTCCTAGCCAAGACAAGAGAACTCAATTCCAGGCCAGGATCCTGGCGAGGCAATGGTCCACGAATTTGGTAACAATAACTTCTTCTAGTCTTTTCCATTTGTTTCCTAGTTGTAACAATCAGTTTCTACATCTCCACTTGATTCTGCACTAGTAACGCATAATTGTTCTAAGTTTTTAAAATATTTAAAAATTCAATTATACGATGATTAAGACAATAATGTGTTTCCATTGTCTTACTAATTATGATTTACTTAGGTACCACTTTAGGTCTGCATAAAATGCTCAATTAAATATATTACAATGTTCCATCACTGTATAGAAATAATCATTCAAACAGAATCAATCTGCTAATATCAACTAGATCAGGCACATGTTTATGCATATTACTAAAAATGATGCACATACCCAATGTACACTACAATAATAATAATTTATGTGATGCAAGTGCTAAAGTGACATTTGGTCTTACAGAAACAATAAAGTTATGTTTTAAAAGAAAAATACTTTCTTTTTAGAAAATATGTTTAGAAAAACCTTGTCTTTTTAGGGCCACACCTGCAGCATATGGAAGTTCCCAGGCTAGGGGTCAAATTGGAGCTGCAGCTGCAGGCCTACACCACAGCCACAGCAATGCCAGATTGGATCCACATCTATGACCTACCCTGCCTGCAGCTTGTGGCAATGCTGGATCCCTCACCCAGTGAGCAAAGCCGGGGATCAAACCTGCATCCTCCCAGATACTAGTTGGATTCTTAATCCTCTGAGCCATAGTGGGAACTCCCAAGAAAAATATGTTTAGTTTTCTTTGGTTTTTGCCTTTCAAATTACCAAAATTATATAAAATTCATAATTATATTCCTGGTCATATTTAACTGATTAAACTGGTCATATTTCAAATGTCCAGTTCCTATATGTGGCTAAAGTCTACTGTATTAGCACAGAGACTTAATGGAGTATATAAAATACAAATATAGCTTTCAAAGCTATGAATAACATAAAAATGCATACTGAGTAATTTTAAATGTTAAGCAAATAAAGTAAACTAATGTTTTGTTTTAGCCAATGATATTTACCCTCTCTGTGGGGAGAGATATTTGGGGAGCTCTTTGAATTTTGCATAGCTAATTTAAAGTTTTGTGATGTTATTGCAATAGATACCAATTAACGTTATTTGAAATGATTAACCTATTCTTAATTGCATTTCCATCATCATAATAATATTATTCTGTTCTTGAAGAGTAATGTTGATCTATATCTATTCCTGTTAATTTATAATGCACTTCTGTGGGAAGTCTAGAAGTTTGCTATTTTGATAAAACATCTCCATCACCATATGCTATTTACTCTACATGGAATACTCTTCCTTTCCTCCTTACCTCTGTATTTATTTTAGTGTCTCCTATTTCCTTGTTAATCATTAGGTCAAATTTTACTTCCTCATGAGGTTACAGTTCCATCTGGCATTGCTGTGGCCCTGGTATAGGCCAGCAGCAACAGCTCAGATTAGACCCCTAGCCTGGGAACCTCCATATACCATGGGTGTGGCCCTTAAAAAGGACAAAAGACAAAAAAAAAAAATAAAATAAAATTTTACTTCCTCTGAAGCAGATGAACATAGTTAATGTCGGTCAATCTTGATTCAAAGTCTGGCTTCAAATCTACCTTTGTGACCTTAGAAAAACTGCATAATCTCCTTAAATTGTGCTTTCTTTTCTCTCAAATTGGGATAAGAGAACACAGCTCATTAGTAGGGTTGTGACTATTAAGCTAAAGTGCATAAAGCATAAAACACAGTGCTCTGAATTTACACGTTTAAAAATGCTTTTGTTCTTATTATCACAACTCTGTTTCTCCACTATGGCAGAATCAATTCTCCAGAGCCAGGTAATAGTACTGAAAATTTGGTTGAGATCATGACACAAAATTGAGAGTGGGATAATAGAGTCATTTCCTTTTCCACCTCCAGCCACAGCATGCTAAGAACAAGTTACACCATCTCTCTAAACCTCAACTCTCCTATCCAAAGCATAATGTTTTGGAGGAATAATGGTGAAGACTTGACTCCTGAGATGGACCTGGGCAATAGGAAGCTCCTCATCCCCTCCTCTGTTCTTGGAATGTACATTCCATGCACCGTTCCTGCATTTGTAGCAGTTCCAAGAACATAGCATTAAGAGAGTAAGGTGTTGTTGAGACCAACTGGACAGGTTACATAAACTTTTAAGATTGTGCTGGTGGGGGAGGAGATCTTCCCCCTTTTCAACCACCCAAGATAAGCTTCATATGAATGTCCCCTGGCTTATTAAAACCTTTCACCCACCAATCTGGAGTGGTTCGGCTGCCTCCTTCTTTCTTCTCTCCCTACTCTCCATGTTTAGAATCTAGTCTCAGATTTCACCTGGGGAAGTTCCACAATAAGATTATATCTACTTATAAGAAAATTAAATAAGAAACTATATGTCTTTTTGTAGTATGCCTTACACATGGTGATTCAAAATATAGTAACGATTATTATTTTTCTAGTTTCTATTGCTAACATGTTCTGCTAAGTTTACATAACTATCACACAAACAAGAAGAGTGGCTTATTCAACTTTATTCTGAGAATGGCACATATCTCAAACAAACCAATACTTTGAGTAAAAGAGTGTTTTATGAATGAGTTATTTAAGATAATGGACTAAAATATTTTATTTACTTAAATCATGTGTGTCCAAAATATCAGCATCAAAACAAATTATTTATAATCTGTTAGGGCTCTAAATTATTCCATCTATCCCCACTCACTGTGTAGCAAGGAATTGGAGGTGGCAGGCATTAAAGATGGAGGTGGCAATCTCTCCAGTTGGGATTGGCCGGTAGGAGCCGAAGGGAACCCCCTTAAAGCGACCACATCTCTGGTCTAGAGTTACAGCTCTTGTTGGGGGACTTTAAAGGGTCATTACTCAGTTCACTGGAATGAAAACACTGCCACAGTGGGTTGGCTTGGAGATGGAAATCCAGCTGAATCAAGTTCACTGGAACAGAATTGTGCAGTAGATTTATTTACACTCTCAGAAAGATAGCAGGCTACCCTGGGAGTAGGGACTGGCCCCTCTTTGCAATTGTGTTTTTCTTATGCCCCCATGCTGCAGACCTGAGTGGAGACCTGATTTCTCCCACCCCAGGCCCACTAATTTTTCCTGCCCCACCCCCCTGTGCATGCATAAGGGCTGAGCATTTATGGGGGTGTGTTTTGCTTCTCCTATTGGTTTCAGGCAGGATGCCTTTCTGTATGGGGAACAGGTTATATAGGAAATGGGTGAGGAGTGGGCCACATACCTTTCCTAGTAGGGAGTAGAAAGGAACAGGCCAGGTTGCTCAAGGTGGGGGAAGGGGCATTACAATGAGACAGGTGGGGCAATGATAAGGATCTGGTAATTCTTGTCTTGGCCAGAGGCTTTGGGTTAATCTCCTTGAAGGGTACTTGAAGCCTAACAAATCTACTACATGAAAGCCATTTTCTAGTTTTTGTGGATGTAAAATTACATATTAAATAATTGCCCTCCAGAGTTCTGCACTTTGAATAAAGGACCCATGTTCATAAAGGTTAGAAATGATACCAACCAAAATTAAGTCCATAATATAGAGTATAACCTTAAAAAGTTGTCCCCAAATTCAGGGGAAGAGGAGAATGAGATCTTAGATAAAGTATATCAAACCTCTAGATCAAAATATTCTTCATCCTCTGGAAAGGTTAGAACAATTTCAATTCCCCCTAGCAGCATAAGAATGATAAATTTATTGAACCTTTAACAACACTGATATTTTTAAATTTTTTCAAAACTAATAAAATGAAATGTCTCCATTATGAAGCATTTCTCTTTTACGAAAAATGTTAAGCCATTTATATTATTTTACCATTGATATATTTGGTCTTTTTCTATCTTCTTTATTGGTTATTTATATTACCTAGTTCTCTAATGTGTTTGATACCTATTGATCTACATTCTAATTTTTTTTCTTATCTTTCTTGTACTAAATTGAAAGATAGATTGATATTTTTGTTCTTGTAAGAAAAAGTTCTTTGAGAATTTTCCTATCTTTTTCTGTCAATATACCATACTGTTTAACTAAGGCTGCATAAAATAAAGTCATATAATTTAACATTTGTCTTGAATTTCCATACAATTTTGTAAAAAAATATAATGATTAAAGTGTATTTATCCATAAATAAAGGAAAGAAAATAACAAAAACCATTTTGAAATCGCTTAAGCAAAAAACAAACAAAAAGTGAAGTGGGTGAGGGAGGGTGGGTTTTGTTAGCTGATGTAACTGAAAATTTCCATCAATGCACAGTTCCCTTTCTTATTCCCTTGACTGCTGACCCCGTACAACACGTCCTAATTGTTAATGGACATCATCAAAAAAAACCAAACAAGGAGTTCCCTTCATGGCTCAGCAGTTAATGAATTCAACTAGGATCCATGAGGATGTGAGTTCGATCCCTAGCTTTGCTCAGTGGGTTGGGGATCCTGCATTGCCAAGAGCTATGGTGTAGGTCACAGAGGCAGCTCAGATCCCATGTTGCTGTGGCTGTGGTGTAAGCTGGCAGCTGAAGCTCCCATTCAACCCTGAGCCTGGGAACCTCCATATGCCATGAGTGCAGCCCTAAAAATAAATAAATAAAACTAACAAAAATTAAAAACCCAAACAAACAAGTATGTCTATCTGCAATATTTCCAACACAAGTCTTGAGCTTGATTCCTCCTCATTATAGCTGGGTCACTTGTTTAATATTGAACAAATTTGTGTGACTGTGGGAAAAGAATAATTTGATTGGTTTAGGTTAGGTCAAATGCTTGCTCCTCCCCCTTATGAAATGAGAAATAGGGAATTATGATTTCCTACGGAAAAAGCACTGAACGGTTATTGAAAATGTTGGGCAGCAAACCCATCAAGCAAAAAAACAATTTGTACCCTACAATGAGATTATAGATATATCTTAAATAATTATTTTACTTTTTGTGTTATTAAAAATATTTACAATGTGCATAAATTCATTCAAAATTAGAAAAATATATAAATAAAAAAATTAATAAGTACATTGCTTGTTCTTTTACATATGTTGATAAAAGAAGAAAATGCCCTATGAAAAAGTTAGCTAAATGTGTGTGTGCACTAGGTAGGAATCATGACTTCCTAGATTCTCTCACTATATCATATAAATCTACTGCATTCAATAAAAATCATTGAATTATGCATATAAATTTCGAGTATATTGTTGGAGGTAACCTTATAAATTAGAAAAAGTAGAAAACTGGTCATCAAAGTATCTTAGCTCTTTTATGAATGTGGAAAATCTCAATGGGATATGTATACTGCCCTACTTTTTTTTGCTATCAATGCCTAAAGAATTTCTGCCATAATATGGTTTGGAGGTGAAGGTGAGTCATTTCTATATCACATTAACTTTTTCCAGCTTTACAGTCCAGCTACACCTAAAGAAAAAAGCCTTGATGATAGTTTCAAAGAAAGTTATATGTTAAAAAATTAGTAAATAATTGTTAACTGACTGTTTTGTGCATATTACTCTGCTAAAATCTCTGAAAGTATTTCTCAAAAGTTCATAACCTTGGAGATATATGACAAATAGAATAATAATATAAAGATTTAAAATAAATGTCTTTAGGAGTTCCCGTTGTGGCACAGTGGTTAACGAATCCGACTAGGAACCATGAGGTTGCGGGTTCGGTCCCTGCCCTTGCTCAGTGGGTTAATGATCTGGCGTTGCTGTGAGCTGTGGTGTAGGTTGCAGACGCGGCTCGGATCCAGTGTCGCTGTGGCTCTGGTGTAGGCTGGTGGCTACAGCTCCAATTGGACCCCTAGCCTGGGAATCTCCATATGCCGCGGGAGCGGCCCAAGAAATAGCAACAACAACAAAAGACCAAAAAAAATAAATAAATAAAATAAATGTCTTTAGATTGTAAGCACTCACATGTCATAAAAACATTTTTAAAAATTGATCTATGATTAGAATTTTCCCACATCTAAGCCTAAGTGTAATCTTTCTATTTATAAAATTCCAGTAGATCAATAATACATTATTCCAGAAATATTTTTATCATGTACATTATCCAAAACTTTTCCTAGAAATTCATTGTCTCCATTAAAATGACCCTGAATTCAGATAATGATATAATGGTTAATAAAATATATACTGTGAAAAATTCAATAGATAGATAGATATGCCTAAGCTATCTTGGCAATATTTGGAAATATTTTTCATTTCTTGCTATTTATGACCTGATTTCATCCTTTATTTATCAGGCTAATTTTTCTAAGCAAAGCTTTTGGTTTCTGGGTAGAAACTACTAACTACAGGTTTATGACATTAAAATCATTCCTAAGTCATGTAACTAGTAGACAAGATTTTCTTTGCTTTGGAGACCATTTAGGGATTTTGACAGTCAGCAAGAAAAACTGCTCACTTCACCATCTTAGAGCAAAGGTCTGTTTTGGTAAATAAATATTACTGGAACACAGCCAGGCTCATTTGTTAGTACATTATCTATGCAGAGTTGAGGAATTGTGATAGAGATCACGTGATCAACAAAACCCACACTGTCTCTGGAACTTTACAGCATGAAAATTTTGCTGATGCCTGATCCAGAGTGTTCCCTTGCTCCCATTCTAGCAATGAAATGGATATCACTGATAGTCTATCTTCAGAAAATTATATAGCACACTACATTTATTCTATAATTCTTTTATTAAAAAATCAGGTTAAGTGGAGCTTTTATTTAAAAATCAGGTTAAGTGGGAAGGAAAAAGTGAGTAACTGGAATCTGATAGCTTTAGCGAATATAAGTTTGCTCAGACTGTACTTCTATCCCGTCACACTTTGAGGGAAGGAAAGCTGGCTTACTGGTTTTAAACACCTCATGTCTAATTAGGTAACCCCTACTCTGGATTGGCTCTATTTATGCATAATATTTACCAACCTCTCCTTCTTTATTTATTGTTCTCCATGGTAATGAATTTAAATATAGACACAAATATTGATACGTAGGTATAGACATAGGGGTAGATACAATTTGTAGCTCTGCTCCATCAGCTGATCCCAGCTTTGGGTTTTGACCCATCTTCCTCTTCCTTCACTTCTTGCTTCTATCATTAAATGTGGCTTCACACATGACACTGATGCAAAATTTTTATGGCCTGATGAATTCAGCATAATGTGAAATAATTTATTTGACCCAATTTGGGCCTACCCTAAATGAGAACTTTTGAATGTATTTTTCTATAAGTCCTTTTTAAAGGTTTTAATTTAGTCCCATATCCCCATTCATAAATAGGTCTGTTTTTGTCACGATGTATAGCCTCAGGCCCAAGATTCCTTAAAGATAGGAAAGAAGGTAGATTTTGGATTATTTTATATTCCTATACTCCTGCAATAACCCTTGTTCTCAGGGCCCCCTCTACATTAAGGCAGTATGTCTTAAGACCATAGGTAACTTTAGAAATCAGAAAGTAGGAATAAACAGAGTTAATGCTCTGGAGGGAGCAATGATGCCATACTAAGAATCTCAAACTAAAGCTACCTGCTGAAGAGAGCATTAACACTAAAACTAAACAACCATTTCCTAAAAATTGTCCTTTATATATGTTAAAGCCAAAGAAACCATGTTGATTTTTTGAAATAGAAAGCAAATATCTATGACTAAGGTAAGTAAGCTACCACCTAAAGTAAGACTCTATTTGGGTGGTGAAAATTCACTGCAATTCAATCACATTGGGGAAGATCAAAAACCCTAAAGCGTTACTATGTTCAGGCTTGTCTTCTTCCAAAAGCTATTTGTGCATTTGTTATAAAACACCTTATAAAAGGATTCCTTTTTTTTTCTTTTTTCCTTTCTACGGCCACATCTGAGGTATGTGGAAGTTCCCAGGCTAGGAGTCGAATCATAGCTGCAGCTGCAGCTACACCACAGCCATAGCAACACCAGATCCAAGCCACATCTGCAACCTATACCTCAGCTTGCAGCAACACCAGATCCTTAACCCATCAGGCAAGTCCAGGGATGGAAGCCATCCTCTTGGAAACGTCAGGTCCTTAACTTGCTGAGCCACAATAGGAAATCTGAAGATTCCTTTTTTTGACCACTAAAATGAAGAATATTTTTTACTGTAGATAAACACTCAAATATAGTATCTCTCCTGACCTTAGTAAAAAAATAAAAGCATATAAATGTGTCTTTAATTAATTAATTCAGTAATAAGGGATACTGATCTATAAACAGAGAATTATTGTACTTAATTGTTTTTCTTCAGATAATTAAATAGTGGAATATCAATACTTCCTTCTGAATAATAGAAATTAAAATATTTCTCCAAAGATTATTCATATATTTTATTTCTACTAAAGTTATTATGGTAATGCTTTTAATAAATATATTTTTATTTTTTCTTTTAATGAGGTATAATAGAAGTGATATATACACTAAGACTATGCTTTAGAAATAAAGTATGTAGCACTGAAAAACTGGGAAAACTCTCATAACTTTCTGATTCATATAATTGGTGACAAGTGCATGCAGCTCACTATTTTTGAGACCAGTAAAAGGAATTCACAAAAGTGCATATTACCTCATAAAGAATAGTTCCAATCTCATTTATCTAGCCCATAAATAATTAAAATTCCTATTCTCCAAATTGAATTACTTCGATAAGAATGCTTACTGTTTCCATTACTGATTGCATTACCTAAACATTATGCTCAATCAAAAAGTGTTAGATGTCTTACATGATTTTTATAAACAATACTATATGCTACAATGGAAATTTTAATGGGAAACCCATTTTACTCTTCTCTGAGGAAGCTTCTCTTACTATAGACTCACAGCTTAAAAACATAATATTTTTTTGAGTTTGAAAAAAGAAAAAAATTTTCCAGAACAATATTTGTGAGCGCTCCATATTCCCCAACCCAGAATTGTCTAAATCATGCCTTGTCTTTATCCTTTGTAACTCTGGGGTAAATTCCTCACATAGAAGTATATAAAGATATAATGGGAGCACAAAGGAAGGGATGACAGATATGCATGCATGAGGAATAAAAAATCCAATTATGTAATTTCAGTGATTCTGCATATGAATTAAATGAAAGACAATGAAAGACATTGTACAATGTAAAATGAACAGTAAATTCATGCTAATAATTTAAATATTTAACTTTTTTACTTAGAATAACATGAAAGAGCAAAAACAAATAACAATAAACAGAAGTAGAGAGAGACCATGGAAAGAAGGTAAAAGGTTTATATTTTAGTATATTTTTTAATATACTGATTTTTTTTTCCATTATAGCTGGTTTACAGTGTCTGTCAGTTTTCTCTGTACAGCATGATGACCCAGTTATTAAATGGAACTGCATTTTCCTTTTGCACCAGGTGCCACAAATTATGTAACTGGTTCTGCTATTGGGATTAGCACCTGTGGGAGAATGGGAGGAAAGCAGAACTGGGCGGAGGGGGAAGTCCACGACACAATTACTACAAAAGCCTCAGTCAACTCCACAAAAAGCCCTCAGGCTGGCATTGCCTTCAGAGGTGTTTCTCAGCTGGGGTGAGAGGATCAGCCTTTATACTCTGTGCCTGCAAGTCATCAAAGGCAAGGTGACTTGGGAAGGTGGTCCTCCTAGGCCAGGGCCACTCCCAGGGAGGAACTCATGCAAGCCGTGAGCTAACATCCTTCCTGCAGCTGGGAAATGAGTGCCTCGGTCCTGAGGGGAGATCTGGGCAGAGCAGCACAGCATCCCGATCAATACATAAGGAAATTTGGAAACTTATGTCAGTTGTAATGCTGTACCTCTATAACAGTTTTCACAGGGTTATTGTTTTAATTTTGTGTTTTATTTTACAAGATCCTCCCCGACAACGAAGATCCTTGCAATTCTGCTTCCACATGGCAAGGGAATAGCCCATCAAAGAGAAACTGGGAGGAGTTGGCATCTGGCAGCCTGATACCCTAAAGAGTAAGGCTACTAAATCAAAGCTCATAGATAGCGAAATCTGAAAATCTTTCAGATACGGTATCTTTGAAGTAGACCCAGGAGAAAGAGGCTGAAAAATGAATCCTCAACTAGGAAAGAAAGTGTTTTGTGTTTTTGTGCTTTGTTTTGCCTCAAGAGCTTTTATCCCAAGTTAAGGTGGAGACATAAAGTTTGAACACTGCCACGTGTGTTCTGTAACATTATGACTATAGGCCTGACATTGCTGGGCCATAGGTCCAATGCAACATGCAAGCTATGCCTTCGTTAAAAAGAAAAAAGAGGAGTTCCCATCGTGGCTCAGTGGTTAACGAATCTGAATAGGAACCATGAGGTTGCAGGTTTGATCCCTGGCCTTGCTCAGTGAGTTAAGGACCCGGCATTGCCGTGAGCTGTTGTGTAGGTTGCAGATGCAGCTCGGATCCCATGTGGGCTGTGGTTCTGGTGTAGGCCAGCAGCTACAGCTCCGATTAGAACCCTAGCCTGGGAACCTCCATATGCCCTGGGAGCAGCCCTAGAAAAGGCAGACGGACAAAAAAAAAAGAAAGAAAAGAAAAGAAAAAAAAAGAAAAGAAAAGAAAAGAAAAGAAAAGAAAGAAAAGAAAAGAAAAACAGCAGCAGTTTACTGACCACTCATTCTCAAGTAATTCTTTCCACTGGAGAATGGATGTCTCCAAGAGTCAATTTACCCAGTCTTATATGAATGTTTTAAACTGTTTTATTAGGGTTTTTGTTTTAAATGAAGCAGAGAGTATGTTAAGAATATATGTAACCTACAAACAGCTATTCAAATACTTTCCATTTTTCCTAGTTTGACATGTTAAAGCTGATTTACTTTTTCATTGCTCTCCATCAGAACACAGTTATGGTGGTACCATCCCTGCATATAATGCCTGCATGTTAGTTAGTGGCTGAGAAGCTCAGCAGTACTGGTAGCAGTACTGGTGGCAGAAATGGGGAGGAGGAATGCACAGGTCCAATGGAGGTGCATTTGGCAGCATGCTGCCTCCCTCCCTTCCTCCGGCCTTTGTACCAGCCCCAGCAGTAGAATTCTACACAGATGTGTCTGCCTGGGCCCCTTCCTGTCCCATCTTCAGGGCTGGCTTCATGAGTATGCTACCTGTACAGCTGCACAGGACCATACACTTTGAAAAGCTTCAGACATGGAGAACCTGTAGTCACTGTCCTGAAATGTTGATGATTTTTCAGCAAAGAGCCCTGAATTTTCATTTTGCATATAACCCACAGGTTGTGCTTTTTATCTCCCACTCATCTTCCAAAATCTCCAATAGGCTCCAAGTTAAGAGACTGATCTCAGAGGACTGTTGACATCTAGAAGCAAAATAGTTTCCTACAAAAGCCAAAGTCTTCTTTCTGCATAAATAAATAAATAAATAAATAAAGTGGAGCTGCTCTGGTACAAGCGGGATGGAATCCTAACCATGTGGTCTCTGCTGCTATGAACCCCTAAGACCTAACTTTCATAAAATCTTCAGACTTTATGAAACACGGGCTGGAAACCACTGCTTTAAGGTTTATCCTAATGACAATAGAAAAATAAGTATCCAGAAGCTAGTCACTCCACTAATCTCGCAATAAAATTTGCACATTTTTTTTTCTTTCTTTTTTTTTTTTGCTTTTTATGGCTGCACCCACAGAATTTGGAGGTTCCCAGGCTATAGGTAGAATCAGAGCTATAGCTGCTGTCCTATGCCACAACCATAGCAACTCAGGGTCCAAGCCACATCTGTAACCTTCACCACAGCTCAGGGCAATGCCAGATCCTTAACCCACTGAGCAAGGCCAGGGATTGAACCTGCATCTTCATGGATGTTAGTCTCATTTGTTACTACTGAGTCACGATGGGAACTCCTGCACATATTTCTTTAAATAAGATATTTGTTGTTTGGAGAGATTTTGTTTTTTTGTTTTATTTTCAAAATTGTATGTTTGGTCCCCTCCCTCAAAAGATGGCAAACAAAAGATGCTAGAAATGTTTAGATGATTTATGAGAGCAAGTAGTTAGTGAGCGCTTCCTCTCTGCCATCCATTGTGCTGAACAATTTTTCTAAGTGTGTCTTTGAATCCTCACAATGCTATAGCTCAAAGATGTGTCCAATGCTATATAACTAATATATTATACAGCTGAAAAAGTAGTAAAGATGATATTTTAATCCGGGATGGTCTGACTCTAACATTTTTGAACAAAACATCAATTATTTGCTGAAGTTTATCATCTGAACATGCTTGAGACCTCTATTTGTTAGTGAGTATCTTTAGTAAAATTAATTATGTTTAGAAAGGGATCTTTGCACTAAGAAATGGGAGTACCTTAAAATGTATAAGAATATGAAAGAAGCCATTAGAAAAGTGAGTGTCATGGATGTAATGCTAAGATCGATCTCATATACTTGGGCTTTTAAAAGCAATTCTTATTCATTTGTAAGAAGGGGGAAAAAGTTAGATAAATATCTTTAGAAATTTGGTCTAGGTCCAATATTTGTTGATTCACATGAGCTGAATATAACAGAAAAAGAGATTAGAAAGAAATAAAAGGATATTGAAATGTCAGTGATGAAAAAATATGAGGCAATTCCACAACTGGACTCTTTATATAATGTAGAAGAGTAAATTTGCATGTGAAAACAAACTTTTCAGAGACATAAAAATATTTTCTTCTGAAAACTCCCTCACCAAAAATAACTCTTTCTACTGAAATCATTATGCTTCCGGGAATTGGACAAGTCACATCACTTAGAATTCATTTCCCTGGGTTCTTTCACAAGAAAGTAATCAATTCAGTTCAGAAAACAAACTATTTTATGGTTGGCACCATCTGCATGATCAAATGAGTCACTGAAGGACAGTAGTCCTGCCTCCTTTTTAAAACTGAAAAAAAAAGTATGCATTAAATGGGGAAATTATATAAACAGACACTTTACAAAAGAGAAGAAAACAAATAATGAATTACCATCCATTTTACTAATGCAAATGAAAATAATATAATACAAATTTTGTCTAACAAATTGGCAAAGTTTTTGTTTGCCTTTTATTTGTTTGTTTCTGAAAATACTCAAGGACAAGAGAATGCAGTCAAAAAGCTATTTTCCTATAGAATTTGTAGAAGTAAAATGTAGTTCAGTCTCATAAAAACAATTTGCAATGAGTATTAAAATGTCATAAAAAACACTATTCCCTTTGAATCAATATTTTCATTTCTGGGAATCTATCCTTAGGAAAAAATACAAAATGAAGCATTAAAGAAAACTTTTAATGTGAAGCTCTTCATGATGGGAAAAACTCTTATAATGGAAAAACTGGAGGAAAATCAACTTCTACCATTAGAGAATGGTTTTGGGGAATTATAATACATAAACAAAGTCTTATAATGTTCACAAAGTTAATTATCATGCAGAATTATCTTAAAATGTAAGTAGTAAAAAGTAATATCAGCTACAGATATAGTTTGATCACAATTATAAATGAAAATACTTGTAGGTCTAAATGTGTGATTAACCTATAGAAGACCGCATATATAAAATTTAGGATATTCATAAGTAAAATATTACTGAATTGTGAAGATAATGATGCCCAGCCACAGACATCACATTGATAAACCTCATTAACATAAAACTGGAGAATCAAGTCCAGAAAAATACTATGTGATTTCATTTATATAAAATTTAAAATCATGCAAAACAAATCAGCCTTTGCCTGAGATATGTGTTCACATGTGTGAGGGGAGAGGGTGACCTCTATAGACATAGTGCTATAAGAAACATAACATTCAGAAAAGTATTACTTATTTGGGAACAGAGAGAGATAGGATCTGGGAAGGCTTGGGGAATTCCAAGTTATTGACAATTTTCTTAAGATGAGTAGTGAGTCTCCGCACATTTGGATTTTTTAATATACACGTTTTTCACCCATGTGAAACATATTTCCAAAACTGAATACAAGAGTTTCCCAAGACTAAACACAAATATGACGATATGTTTGTCATGGATGGTCTCAAGTATTGTGTTTATGAATGATGTATTTTCTTCTCTAATGTTCATCTATTATTCAACTCTGTCATTATATCTATGGTTAGGAAAAAAGTCCAGAAGCAATTACCTAAAAATTTAGCCTTCAGAGATGAGCTGGCACTGGAATGTTTCTCAAGGAGAAAATCCAGTGTGAGTATTCTTAGCAATCTTCAAATATATGAATGAAACAAACTACATTATAGTTTTTTTTTTAATTTTTGGCAAATTGTGATTTATATCACAAAAGATTACTGAAAGGATCAAATGAAGTATATCATGTACATTTCGCAAAGGCACAGAGTACTTCGCAAATATCATTACCATACTCACATTTTTCTACTGAGGAAGAAATTATGGAGACTAAACTTGATATGGTAGAGAAAAATCTTAGAAAACTTTCCCCAAATAGGGAGAGACAATGTAACATGTAACAATAAATGATATAATCTCTATCTTTAGGAACAGCTTAAATTCTAAATCATTTCAATTCTTAAAATCCTAGACAATGTCATGCTAACATGGAATTTATATATATATAAACACGAGAGAACAAACAATTACAGGAAAACTTTTGGTGTTTATAGGTTAACAATTACAATACTCTTAAATCAAAGGTAATTTGGACATGATCTCATCGACTTTTACTTTAAAAATGCATAAATTGAAAGTTAGAGTCCCAGTAATTTATCAAGGTCACAAAGATTTATAGAATCAAATGTCTTTAGCTTAATATGCAAAAACAAAAAGGCCAGGATGGCACAGACTTCCCAATTAATTTGCTTTAAAAGCTATTAAATTATAGTTTCAATGTTACAGTTTTCAAATGCTCTTGACTCTATTTTTGCATCTTCTTGGGCCTTATTTTCCAAGAGAATACTAAATCAGTTATACATTGTCCAATTAATGATTCTGTGCTAAATGTAAGGAGTGGATTTAATTTAATTTAATCACGGTTGTAGATTGTGAAGGCTAAACTCTGAAAGATAGAAAAATACAATTAATCCCTTGCTCCCAAAGTGATTACAATGTGAGAAGGTCTCTGTCCCATTTCTTCCATAGAGATAAGGTTAAGAAAATTATACGTATTCATTATCAAACACATGTTGAGTCTATTTGCATGTTGTCACATAATCATCACAATAGTCATATAAAGTTAATCTATTGCCCCATCGATTTATAAGATACAGACACTCACAGAAATAAGCAAGTAACTTTCCAAGAGTACATAGTTAACATGTAGCAAAAATAGGATTTGAAGCAAGGTCTCATGGTTATTGAAGTCTGAATATATTCACTCAGATGTATGAATTCCCACCTTTTTCTATTGCCCAAGGAAGAATCTTGAGATGTCCATTAGCAGAAACACACTGTAACGTTCTAGCTATGTGCAAACTATTAAATTCTGGGCTCTATCTGTAAGAAAAATCTTATAAAACAGTTCTTCTCCAACTTTTCTAAAGTACATGAATGTCTCAAGTAAAAAGGGCAAGAAAAACAAGAAACATCCATTGATTCTAGTTCTTGCTCTGTCTTCCCTCAGTAAATACTGTTTCCCGGGTTGGGGGGAGGGGGGAAACAGTGGAAAAGATACTTTCAGACATTAATAGATTTCTTTTAGGACCTCAACTAATTTCTTAAAGAATTTTCTTAGTGCTAGGTAACATTTCAAATATTAAAAATACAAGACGTAAAACTTTTTCTTTTACGGTCTTCTCCCAATCTAAGGAACATCGGCTTGTTAGAGACATCTAAGAGAAACTCTGCACTTTCATGAATCTACTAAATGCCAAAGCTACCAACTTAAAAATGGAAAGCACTAGAAGTTCCCATGTGGTGCAGTGTGTTGAGGATGCAGTGTTGCTGCAGCTATGGCACCGGTTGCACCTGTGGGTTTGATCATCGGCCCAGGAAATTCCACATGCCACAAATGCAGCCAAAAAAAAGAAAAAAAAAAGGGATTAAACAAACTATGTGCCATTATGGATAATTGTTCAATCTATAAGTAAATGTTCTTACTAAGCTCAAATATTTTTAAATAAATTAACAGAGTTTTCTTGGGCTATACACAAGGACTGAGTTGTATTATTGTATTCACCTTATAAGTGACAAATACTAAAAAATTCTGAAACTTTCCTACACTGGGTAAGGATATGCAAACAATCTTAAAAAAAAAAAAAGACACTTTTTAAGGGTTGGATAAGCAGTTAAAGATGTTTCTAGATTGCAATACAGACGCCCAAAATTGATAGTCCCACACATTCCTAACAGCTGTGTGTGTCTGGAAAACAGCTGTTAGATTTTGTACTTCTAGTGATCCAGACAGTACACAAATTTGGAAAGGTAATCACCTTTTTAAAATATTGATTTAGTAGCCCTTACTCTTTCTCTTCATAATTTCTCATTCTAGACCCAGGTATGAGAGAACTGGCCAGTTTATCCTATTTCCTCTCTGCAAGGAACCTCTAAGACATGATTGGAGTAGACTATGCTAGAGGTTAAATATTTCATTCACAAACAAATTCTTGCCAAAAAAGGCTATGGTGAATGTCACCTTTCTTCATAATAATAGTAAAGTACTTTACCATCTTAATAGTAAAGACCTTTCTCTGACATAGGAATATTCACCAGTGTAATGATTTTCATCAAATATAAAAGCAAATTAAATGACTTTGAATGCACCAACTATGTGCTTGGAGGATGAAGATTGTGGCAAATCTTCATTTGATAAATCAACAAAATATAATATTTTTGTTAATGCCTTAAGGTTGCTATTGTAATTCTCGTGAGCTATTGTTTTGGAAGGTTTTTTGTTTTTTTATTTGTTTGTTTTTGAGACTTTGAAAACTTGAGCCATAACTAACCCCATATTGGAGAAAAACAGGTGTACATCACAAGAAATCGTGATAGGTTCACATTCATTATTAACACATCATTATTTTGGCTGTCATTTTCCTATAATAGGCACATTGTAATAATTTATTCTAATAGGTTAAAAAGTTGGCTAGCAATGGCACTAGTAATTTTTCCTCTTTTGGACTTTTCATTTTAATTCTTGTTTAGGGAAATTATATTTTCCCAAACATAAATATCAGGGTTGATATTTGGCAATAGTTCAGATAAAATATTAACCTTCTCTCCTTAGACATAACCTGTAATAAAGAACAAAAAGCTAAGACGCTTCTGGAAATATGGCCTTCTGACTCTTCCAGGCTGCAATTTTAGACAGAAAAATAAAGGTTATTTTCTCAAATCTTTCATTGCGGATTCCCAGGGTTCCATCGAGAAACTCAGTCAGTAGACCTTCAAAAGGACACATTTATGTACTACAGTTATCCTCGATACCTTCGGGGGATTGGTTCCAGGACCCCTACAAATACCCGAATCCTCAGATGCTAAGTCCCCTATATAATAAGGCATAGTATTTGCATATGAACTAGGCACATCTTCCTGTGTACTTCAAATTATCTCTAGATTACTTATAATATCTAATACAATGTAAAGGTTATGTAAATAATTGAAATACAGTGTACATGCAATGTAAATAGGGTCAAGTGGCAAATTCAAATTTTGCATTTTGATACTTTCCGGGATTTTTTTTCAAATACGTTTGATCTGCAGTCGATTGGCTCTGCAGATATGGAGCACATAGAGACAGAGGGCTGATGGTACACCCTCAGCCATGAATGGAATATACATTTGACCCAAAATTAGACAATCCACTGGCTTAGCAATGACTTGTCAGATTCCTTCTATCAAGATTCAGAAACAGGAGTTCCTGTCGTGGCGCAGTGGTTAACGGATCGGGCTGGGAACCATGAGGTTGCGCGTTCGGTCCCTGCCCTTGCTCAGTGAGTTGACGATCCGGCGTTGCCGTGAGCTGTGGTGTAGGTTGCAGAAGCGGCTCGGATGCCGCGTTGCTGTGGCTCTGGCGTAGGCCGGCGGCTACAGCTCCGATTCAACCCCTAGCCTGGGAACCTCCATATGCCAAGGGAGCGGCCCAAGAAATAGCAAGAAGACAAAAAAAAAAAAAAGATTCAGAAACAAAAGATACAGTTTATAGTTAACCAATGTTTAGAGCCTATGATATAAAATATAATTGGAACCGACCCTTCCATATTTGGATATATGGAATACAATTACTTCAAGAAGCAGATAAACAGAGGATAAAAGATGGAAGCAACATCAGAAAAGGACTAGATGTGTGAAAGACCATGCAGCCCCTGAAAGACTGAGAAAGATACTCTGATTTATTTTTCAGTTCAGAGTTTATTTTATTTTATTTTACTTCATTTCATTTCCTCCCCATAGGTATTTGTGTTGACTTTTTGTATCCTTCATTAAATCTACTTTTAAAGCTCACTTGACATTTTATTATTTATTTATTTGTTTATTTTTGCTTTTTAGGGCTGCATCCACAACATATGAAGGTTCCCAGGCTAGGGGTTGAATTGGGGTACAGCTGCTGGCCTATACCACAGCCACAGCAATGCCAGATCCAAGCCACATCTGCAACCTTCACAACAGCTCATGGCAACACCAGATCCTTAACCCACTGAGGGAGGCCAGGAATTGAACCCACAACCTCATGGTTTCTACTCAGATTCGTTTCTATTGCACCACAACAGGAAATCCCTCACTTGAAAATTTAAATTGCAACTATAACACTTAGATTAGTACAGAACAGATAACCTATAAATTAATTAATTTGTCCATACCTATTTTTTTTTTTTCATTTTTGGCTGCCCCACAGCATGTGGAGTTCCTGGGTTCAGATCCGAGCTGCAGTTGTGACCTACGCTGAGGCTGTGGCAATGCAGAATCCTTTAATCCACTGTGCCTAACCCACTATGCTGGGCCAGGGATCAAACCTGCATCCTGAAGCTGCTGCAGAGATGTTGCAGATCCCATTGCACCTCCCTGGGAACTCCTATCAGTACCTAATTTTGTCACCTTTCATTTTTATTTTCTACTTTTGAAATTGTGTATCATATACTGTTTCCATATTCTTATGTACATGACCACATACCACATACAAAAACTTTGTTTTACCATTAAAGTCTGCTGTTGATACAACTGCTTCTTTGATGAACCAAATCAAGTTTCACAGCATGTTTATAAGCAAATACACAGAATTTGTGATTTATAGAAATAAATATAGGAGCTGTTTTAGAGTTGTTTTACAGGTATGTGTTTCACATATGAATGTTATCATTAGGATACATTTTTCCCTGCAAGGTTTAAAAGAAGTTTTGTAACCAGGGAAAAAATGGAGTCCACAGAAGCTCTTGCTCAGAGTTTGTTAAAAACTGAACTGTGTTTCTAAACTATCACTATAGTATGTCCCACTGTATTAAACTTGCTACTTTCCACCCAGGAAGAGATACCTAGTTTTAATTGTGTGTTCTTGTCAAAGTTATTTCATTTCTCTGTATCTGTTTTCTCATCAATAAAATAAGAATAATAATAGTGATAATAACACACAAACATCATAGGGTTATTGTAAATATTAAATGTGATACGTGAAAAGCATCAAATGTATGTATTGCATTTAGGACATATTAATATAGCTGGAACAATTAATCATTCAACATACGTGAATTATACTTCTTACTAGATTAAACAGGAAGTATAGTTTTAACATCATTTTGAGATATAGTTTATATAACATACAATTCACTCATTTACTATGTACAATGTAATGATTTTTGATATAGTCACAGAATTTTCAACCATTACCACAGTCAATTTTAGGACATTTTCATTACCTCAAAAACACTATACAATTTAGCTATCATCCTCTAATCTTTCATCACCCCTAACATTTAGCAAGCATAATCAACATGCTGCCATTCTATATTTGCCCATTCAGCACATAAGCCATAATGAATAAGCAAGAAATGCATAAAGAAAATTAAGTTTTCATAATATTTACCTCAATGATTCTATAAATGGTGGACCTTAATGGATTCTTAGAGTTCTTAAATTAGAGCCTATAGCAGACTATCTTTTTTTCCACTCAGAATCCTTCCTTTTAACATAGAGAAAGCAGCACCGGGGACTTGGACAGTTGCCCAGGGTGCTGTGCATAGCATCCAACTGACCTTCTGACCCATGTCCCACATACAGCTGATAATGTGATGATTAGATCCTTAGTTTGTTTAAGGTCAAACTTACTCCTCTGTGAACAGTGCAATAAAGAAAAAAGTAGAAAGCCTTTTTCCTAAGAAAAATGTTCAGGAAACCCAATGACTGAGATCAATTGCAGAAGAGGATTTTATGAATGGTTTACTGGAAAATTCACAAAATGGTAAAGAAGGTTCAAATGTGATGTTTGCATTGTTCCTATTCCAAGCCTGTGAAGATGGGCAATTCACTATGTAAGTAATGCTCATGGCTAAGATAACAAACCATCACGTTTTCCTTTGACAAACCCCCTTCTGCCACAACAGTCTGGTTCAGTTCTATTTTACAAAATTTCGAGTGCAGCAATATTCCATAACACAGTGCAAAGGATGAAAAACTGGAAAGTGTTCTTATTCTTCTTAAGACTGCTTCATTTGCTTCCTTAATGTCTTGCACATCTCAAATTCACAGGCAGGATTGTGATGCTTCCCTCCATGCCTTAAAAAACATATTAAGATAATTTCCCTAAATGAATGCTATTTAGGCAACAGATTCTCCACAACTATTTATTTCTTTAGATATTTTTTAACTTGACAATGAAGAACTAAATGTTGTATGTAAAGCCAAGCTACGGATAAAACACCCTAAAGCATTCAGAAAAAGAAGAGTAGCTTAAGTTACAGAAATCAGGGGATTTTGTAGTATACTGTTTGCTAACTCAGAGAATCTAAACATCTGTATGACAAAATTTTCTGGGTTTTTTTGTTGCTTCGTAAATTTCATAGTTAACATACATGGCAGTTTTGCAACCTATTAAATATGCTACTTAATTCAACAAATTTCTGTTGTCATCAAATTCCAACAAACTCCACCACTGGGTATGTGGTTTTCAATTTTATTCAGCTACAGTGATGACTTCTATAATAAGACAGAGTATTTCCCAATACCTTGTACAACAGTACATTTATATAAAGTATGAATCATATGCTATGACATAAGAGATAGAGGGGTCTTTTTTGTTTTACAGATCTTTCTTTATCACATGATGCATTGTGCACAAACTTGTCAGAAGCAGTATCACACAGAATTTGTTCATCGACTATAATAAACATATATTTGGTGTGTCTACCAATTTCTAAGATTTGCTCATGATACTAGGTTACATGAAAATATATAAAGAAAATATAGGAGTTCCTGTTGTGGCTCAGTGGTTAACGAATCCAACTAGGAACCATGAGGTTGCGGGTTCGGTCCCTGGCCTTGCTCAGAGGGTTAAGGATCTGGCGTTGCTGTGAGCTGTGGTGTAGGCCAGCGGCTACAGCTCCCATTAGACCCCTAGCCTGGGAACCTCTATATGCCTCAGGAGCAGCCCTAGAAAAGGCAAAAAGACAAAAAAAAAAGAAAGAAAAGAAAATACAAAACTTCCTCCCATAGCATAAGATACTGTGTTTATCTTTGACAATATAGAAAGGAGTAACATTTTAAAACTCTGCAGATAGATAGATAGGTAGGTAGATAGATAGATATTGATATAAGATAATTGTGTTGTGGACCATTCAGTTATTCTGTTCATGTTAAACACCAAACACTTCAGCCACTGTTTGTGTGATTAAATTTGTCACCGAATATTTAAATAGCCATGTGATTAGATTGACATTTTGCTATTTGTTTGTGGCTCATAAAAATCACCCTGATTATGAAAGTATTATGGCTAAAATAATATTGTATTCACTTCTTATAAATATATTTCTCAACAGCTTTAAAACTGGTCTATCCATTTTCACCAAGAATATAAAACATGGCAAAAATCTTCATGGTTAACCAATGCCCTCTTTGAAAATAAAATTCTTTCTTTTCAGTGACAGAATCTTTTGTTTAACTGCTTGAACAAATATGATGGGATCAGTTCTTGCTAAACTGTCACTTCCTTGTCACGGAAAGTAAAACACTACCTATCTTTACCATCTGGGATAGATAATCCTAAATTGTTAGCATTATCCAGTTTACCAATAAACAATCAAGAGGGCTAAGTGCTTATCTCATTTCGCGCCTGTAAAAGATAGGAAATTCCATTTTTACTTTCTTGACAAGGAAACAGATAAGCTACCTTTGCTGCTATCAATAAAATTTTGACATGGAGCTGTGGTGGGTGTTTTGACTAGCAAAGCTAAAGTGCATTGCAAGTAAACTCTCAAAATTTAGTCTCAGTGTGTTTTCTATTCATCAGCTTTTATTGATGCAATCACTTTGATACATATTTTCATGTATCTTATGTTGAGTCTCTCCCAGGATATTTCATCCTTTGCATTGTTATCGGTTTGGCCAAGACTTTTTGTCAGGGAGCTGTCCTGTTCCTTGCAAGATGTTTAGCCACAGATCTAGCCTCTGCCCACTAGATGCCTGTAGCATCCCTCTGAGTTATGCTGTTTTTCTACATCTCAGCAGTCCTTAGTATCAGTCTTTTTAATTTTAGCCATTCTGGTAGTTGTGCAGTACTATAACATTTCTCTGATTGTTTTTTTCATTTTTCCATTTAATTTAGTGTCAATACTACCTATTTTTCAATTTTTCCTTATACCTTAGTTGTAATTATTGAGTTAACATAAATTAACATTTATTTAATGATTAACATTTATTGAATTGAATTTGTAAATTTTTAAAGTATACTGTGACAAGCTCTGTTTTTAACTTGCTAATTTAGTCCATTTACATTATTTCTGATTACTGACATATTTATACTTCTTTATTCTCTCTTAATTAATTATGAAATTATACAGATTGGGGTTTTTTTCTTTGTTTGGTTGGTTGTGGTTTTTTTTTTTTTTTTTTAGGGCCACACCTGTAGCATATGGAAGTTCCAGGCTAGGGGCCAAATCAGAGCTGTGACTGCCAGGCTGCTCCACAGCCGTAGCAATGTAGATTCCAAGCCTTCTCTGTGACCTACACCACAGTTTGTGGTAATGTTGGATCCCACCCACTGAGCAAGGCCAGGAATCGAACCTGCATCCTCATGGAAAATAGTTGGCTTTGTAAACCACTGAGCCACAATAGGAACTCCAAAGTTACACAGACTTTGAGTAGTCTGCTTCAACATCATTTTTCCAATAAGTCCTGCCATTTGTGTTTGTGTGAGTGAGTATGTATGTATGTGTTGGACTTCATTTAAATAAAATCATAGAAATGTATTCTTTTTTTATTGTGGTAAATAAGATGTAATATAAAATTTTCCATCTTAGAAATGCCTTATCATTTTTCATGAGCAATTGTGTAAAATATAAAATTTATCATGTTTTTAAAAAATGTTTCTATTCTATTCACTGGTTGGAATTATATATCATTTTCCCTCAATAATTTATTTGTTCTTGGCCCAAAAACACATGAAAAGATGTTCAACACCACTAATTATTAGAGAAATGCAAATCAAAACCACTATGTGGTACCACCTTACACTGGCCAGAATGGCCATTGTCAAAAAGTCTACAAACAATAAATGCTGGAGAAGGTGTGGAGAAAAGGGAACCCTATTACACTGTTGGTGGGAAGGTAAATTGGTGCAACCACTGCGGAAAACAGTATAGAGACTCCTCAGAAAACTAAAAATAGAATTACCATTTGATCCAGCAATCCCACTCCTGGGCATCTATCCAGAGAAAACCATGGCTCAAAAAATACACATACTCCAATGTTCTTTGCAGCACTATATACGATAGCCAAGACATGGAAACAACCTAATGTCCACCAACAGAGTGGATAAAGAAGATGTGGTCCATATACACAATGGAATATTACTCAGCCATTGAAAGGAAAGAAAGAACAGCTTTAAGGACCATGGATGGATCTAGAAATTATCACACCAATTGAAGTCAGTCAGACAGTGAGACACCAACATCAAAAGCTACCACTTACATGTGGAATTTAAAAAAAACTACACAATGAACTTCTTTGCAGAACAGATACTGACTCACAGACACTGAAAAACTTATGGTTTCCAAATAAGACAGGTTGGGGTGTAGGGGGATGTGCTGGCGGTTTGGGATGGAAATTTTATAAAATTTGGTTGTGATGATCATTGTACAACAATAAATGTAATAAAATTCATTGAGTGATAAAAAAGTTTTTTTTGTTCTATGTGCTTTTTTTGATAAATATTCTCTCGAAAATAGATTAAAATTGGGTTTTAGTCTTATACATAATAATGTTATGTACTTCACTTTAATCAAAATTATTGATGTAATATATGCATTTTATATTTTCAGTTTATTGTATTCATTGCTTCTTATTTTCTCCCTTCCCACCACATTGGAGTCATAATATTTTTCATTGTGCCTCTGTATCTTTCTAAGAGTTTGGATGCTATAAATGTGTTTCTCTGTTTCTTCTCTAATTTTTAAAACCTAGCAAATATAATTTTAAAATGCACTTTTAGTTATAAACATTCATTTGTAAAACTCTTAAAGTTATTCATTTTTTTAATCTTCTTTTACATGGATCTTAACATTTTTAAACTATTACACAACCATTAACTTTCCAAATCTTTTCGGTATTACATAAAGTTTTAGTTTTGGCCATGCCTGTGGCATATGAAAATTCCCAGGGACTGAATCCTCAACCACAGCAGCAACCCAAGCCACTGCTGTGACACCGCTGGATTTTTAATCATCTGTGCTACAAGAGAACTCCTACTTTTACTTATGTTTGCACACAAACCATGTTTTTCCTTTTTATAATAAATAGGTATAACTAAACATACCATTCTCTTATACCCATTAATTGATTCCTTCACTCCCTGTTTCTTATATCACATGCTTTCCCTCTTGGTTTGCTTTTACTCCTTAAACAGATGTCCTTTGTATATCAACTACATTTCAATTTTTAAAAAAAATTCATTAGCAAAATCCCAGCCCCCAATGGAACTTTGAAAAAAAATTTTTTTTAAACATTCACTTTCCCTCCTGCCCATGTTATGTTGGATTTATCTAACAGACGCTCACGTCTTTTCTAATGTATGTGCTTTATGTGCACGTGTATAATTAGAGGCCTTGCTACCAAGACATCACAAGCACTAAGATCCATCTGGGTCTTTTGAGCTCTATATAGCAAGTATTAATTATGGCAAAATGTAAAAACATATAGAGCATCAAACAGAATATGAGTACCCAAGTAAACTCCAAGGGCTCCTCCCCATCTGTACTTGTTAAAGTTTCCAACTGGAAAAAAAAGTCTTTTAATTATTCTTTCACTGATGGTCTAGGCATGGTAACTTCTCCTACTCTTTGAAGCATTTAAGTATTTAAAATGTTTTCAATCTATCGAAAGCTAATTTGGATAAGAACAGTTTCTGTTTTTCACCAGTATTTTGTACCTCTATTTGCTGTTTTCCAACTGACTTTGTTACTGATGAGAGGTCAGCTGAGATTTTATGCTCCATTCCTTAGTAGGAAAAGACTGTGGTGGGTATTAAGATGGTCTTTTTAGCCTTAATGGTTGCAGTTTTCCTCCAATGTAACAAGAATGGATTTATTTATTTATTTTAGTTGATTGATTTTAGGCACACTTTCATCTTAAGACTCAGGACTTTCTTCAATACTGCTGAAAATTTTTCAATACTGTTACTTCAGCTATAGATTCTCTGAAATTTTTAAAAGTTTTATTTTCTCTCATTTGTCATATATTGGGGTTCTTAATCTAGTCTCATACCTATTAATTTCTGTGTGCATACACACACACACACACACACATATGTACATATGTTTATCTTTGTGCCTTAGAGTGAAGGCCACAGTTCGAATCTACTGATTCTCTTGTATCAACTATTGCATAGAGTTTATAAGTTTGTGAAGTATTAAATATCCAAATAAATATTTATGTTTAATATTTTATTGAAGTGTTTTTAATTTATCAATTTTTTATTCATAAGTTCATTAAAATTTATATAACTATTACTAATATCATTTTGAGAATCCTGACTATACTAGTGAACTATTATTTTGCAAATTATAAAATTATTGAATATAGAGTGAAATCATTTTTATTACTGATTTTTTTTCTATCATTTTTAACAGTATTTTTTCTCAAAGATTTGTTAGATTTGCTCATTTTGAACTTGTCATGTGCTGATCCCCAAAACAGTGTCTCAATGGATAGAACATTTTGGAAGCTGTCCCCTTTGAGAGAAGATGACACCCCCAATAGTAAATCCAACCATGTACTAGCTCTAGCCCCTTCCCTAATGAAAGCACTGAACATTTCAGGACCTTGCTCACTACAGATACTAAGATACTAGTAGATGGTCTGCTGCTTCATTCCTTTCCACTTTTTTATGTGGCTGTTCAATCTCTGCTCGAAGAAATTTAATTTTGTTCTAGGTATAAAGTATTGGTTTTCTCTTTGGCTTAGTGTTGACCAGGGAATGTGCTAGTTCTATTTTGTTAGTATCCTTTCTCCTCAGATGATTATCTGCCCTTCTCTGTCCCTGTATTTCAAGAAGCTGATTCTCACACAATCAGCCACCCAAGTTCCATGGATTTTCCAAGGCAGGCACAAAGAGCAAAAACAGAAAGATTTTTAGGTGTATCTTTCCTGCTCCCACCCTGATCGGAACCACATTTCTGTTAGAGGCTGTGCCCTTCCATGATTGGGCCTCTTTCCAGAGGCCCCTCCTCAAAAGCGTCAATTTTTCTCTATTTCAACATTTCTTCTACTCCCTTTAGGGTTAGGGGTGATAGTAACTTCCTCTGACTGGGTTTCCACAAGTAATTCCTTCATTTCAATCTCTGTATAGAGCCTGTCTGGATGGGTTTTTTCTTCCTGACAGGACTGGCACAGAGGGTGTAACAATGTTTTCAAATAATATTTTATCTTGACAGGAAGCCCCTTGGTGTGACCCTTACCCACTTCCAAAGTGCCTTAACACTTTACTGTATTTGCTAGGTCTTGGAAATGCATTTGTTATATTAGCTCGTGCAATATTTTACAGATATTTCTGTGTTTGAGAATGTCAAAACTTTATAAGAACAGGGTTAATAGTTCTGAGAAGCAAGAACGAATTTGGTTAGATTTGGCCCTATTTGATTAGATTTGGCTTCTTCGAAATCTATATTGAATTTCAAATATAACTCCAAAGTTGGTGCATTTGAATTTCTGTCAAGCTGCTTTTCCAATAATTACTGCTATTCTTTGGAGCAAGATATTTGAAAATCTGGCATATTCTAATTTAGTTTTACAAAGAATAAAGGATTAGAAAATTAAACGTTCAACAGACTCCATACAAGAATTTCACCTTCTGAAGTGTTTCAGGAGTTCCCCTAACAAAATTGAAAATATTGTCAACATTTGCCTCATGAAACAAATGTTCAATTTCTTAAAGCATGCCAGGCACTCTACTGTTTGACACATTCATCAAATCCCATAAGGACATTGACAGCAAACAAAATTGTAATGGCATCTTGTCATTTCACACCCATCACAAAATCCAAAACCAGCAGTAGGACAAAAAGATCTTTCTTGGGGTGTGTGGGTGGAAATCAGCATATCTAAAGACATCCAGATTCCTGAGAGGTAACTCTGATTATATGCACACTCACATGACATATATACGTGTTCACACATTGTTTTGAACAGCTAGGTGTTAATCTTTGGTTCATTCTCATGTGAAATTTTCTGTATGGAAATAAATTAACTCAACATTTAACATGGAAAATTAAAAAATTATAAGAAAAACAAGAGAATAGTTTTTCACCAAAGGAAAATATATATCTTACTTTGTCACAAAACTGTTCTTTTTAACACGTAACACCAGAAGACCTGCAGGGAAGGAGTTGTAAAATATAGTCTCGTATGGGCTTTTGCTCAATTAAATTCAATCAGTTTATAGTGAATCCACATTTATTTCCACATGCTGACCTAAGTCATGGTTATTCAAGGACAAGTAGATTCTAGTTCTACCATTTAGTACTTTATAAAGTGATGGATAGCCATGCAAAATCTCATAAGTTTCATAACACTTCTTGAGAATCTCCTAAGTAGATTTGATTAGTTCTAATTAGAAGTATCCAAGTAGGTTTCACATAAAAATTGGCAGTGGTAAGGGTCTTAAGAGTGTGAAATTATTTCAGTAGTAGAAAATGTCAGACTGAGTACTGGTCAAGTGAATTCTAGAGATTAGTATAACCAAGGACTTGGGGCATAGCCAGGCATCATGTATCCTGGGAATGGGACGTAAAAGTAATTTATACTCCTGTGTGTCTATTCAGATAGACATGGGTGCCAGTATTGTTTTTTCCACTTTCTAAAAATGTAGTATAAATCCTCCATCCTGATCACTATATCTGAAAATAAGGCATAGAATACCATCTAACTTACTGGGCTGCTTTGAATGTACAATGAGATAATACATGTAATGTGGTTATAAGACCTAGTACATGAAATAGCACATTCAATAATGTAAAATATCTCTAGCACCTAGAGTGGGTTTTGCGTCATCAAGTTGGATATCAAGCTGAAAAGTTAAAGTGGAATCAAACTGGAAAACCATAAATGTGATGTTCATTGGCACATGATTTGCATCCAGCTTACATCAGGGCTAGAAAATTATGTTGAATATAATCCCATAAATAGTCAAGGATTTTATGTCTGGAGAATTCAATATCTTAATAATCTTCCCTACTGATATAAATCTTCAAGAAAAAAATATTATTCTTGTCTTTGCACCTCTGCATAACTAGCTATGGCAGTTCTAGAATAAATCAAAAAATTGTAAAAACAAGCTTTTAAAAATAAACCTCTTATGTATAGAAAAACTAGAATAACAAATATTCCCTTTTGCTTAAAAAGAGTAACAGATCAACTAATTAGCTGGCAGATCTTCAGAGGTTTAAAGAATATTTATAGCCCCTTTTCCTGAAATCACAAAATAAATTTCTTTCAGTTAAAGGAACTTAAGGGGTGGAGATAAGGGAGAAGGCTTTTCACTTGCTAATAGGAGCACAAGAGATTTGCAAGCCACTGAAGTAATAGAAAGGAATCTCATCAGAGTTGGAAGAAAAAGCACCTTTCCTTATGAGTTATGTGAACTTGAACACCTGAGTTGCTTATTCTGGGCTTCGAATTTCTCTTGGGCAAGATTATCTCAGTTGCCTTCAAAAGCTGGTATTTCTGTTCCTTCTCTGATTGTGTTCCTCCTCCTTCCATAGATTCTCTTCTGCCAACAAAGAATTAGAGAATTCTGAACATCCTCTGTGCCATACATCCTCTGTATAGGCTTGCTGTTGGTTTGCCTTGCTACCAGTAGAAACCTTAAGTGAAACCATTTGAATATTCCACCCTTCACTCTCTCCAGTGAGTACTCCTATTCTAAGTGAGCCCTGCTGGCCGTCTTTGTTGTGAGAACTGCATATTCCTTTGCCATGTTTCCCTCTCCTGTGAGGGTGAGAATTTCAGTTCTCAAACATTAGGTGGGACTCATTAGTTTTATAGTTTCTTTGCCAAGTGGTTGGCTCTTCATTATCATTTCAGATAAAGCATAAAAAAAAACCAAGGTCTTGATCAATCAAAAAACATTTTGCAGTGATGAGGCTGTTTTGGTTATTCAAGCAAAACAATTAGTGGAACATTACTCTTTGAATAATATAGCTCATTTTAAATAGATTCTTTTTTTTGGCATAATTGACTTTATGTTGTTGTTTGGTCCACATTTACTAAAGGAAGTTAACAAAGGCTTAACATGAGCATGGGAGTTTACCCCAACCCCTGCCTTGACTTTGTATGAAACACTATCAGCTTAAGGAAATGATGTTAAAAGAACTTTACAAATTATCTGTGTATAATTGAAAGTGAGCTGAAGATGACACATATAGAGTAAAAGATATTTTATGCAAAGTATGCATAATCTTTTTTTTATGCAAAGATACAAAATTTTTAAAAGAAGAAACAAAGTCTTACTAAAATAGAAAATTTCCACCTTAAATCCCTGTTTGTTCTCTTAGTAAATTCCTTATCTTAATATTCCAAGCCTAATATGCCATCTGTATATATGCGCTGAAAAATATGGTTTGAAGTTAAATTATGTTTAATGTAAATATTTTTGTATTAACTTGATCACTCAATTAATCATTGATTCTTCTTTCTGGGAAATGCATGCTCCCTGACCTCACAGGGGAATATACATCATTTTTTCACAATCTGTGACCCAGCTAGACTTAAACTAGTTCTTGTATACATAAGCTTTGTACAGGAAATAAGTAATTTTGATTTCATCTCTGTATAGAGAATTAGTCAGACATTGGCAGTGAAACACAGTATGTCAACAGGATTCAAACTAAAGATTTCTAAGTATACAAACTTTTATAATAGAGTATCAGATCAAAGCAAGCAAAAGCAAGATGAATAAAATTTAATTGCTGTTTATTCTTTATTGTAAAGTAGTAATTCATCAAAAAATATTTCCTAGAATCCCACTATATCTACAGCTCAAATTAGCCACTGGAAATATGGAATGTGGAAGTAGAGGAGGGAATTAAATGAGGAGAGTACTCATCCCCGATTTTCGCAAAATTTATTTTTAGTCTAAAATTTTCTGAGGTGTATAAATGTCATATTATACAGTGACTAAGAGTATGCCAAGTTTTGAAAGTGTCTTCTTACCTGGTGTCTTGGTCAGGTTACTAAAAGTCTCAGTTTGGTTTCTCAGTTTCTTTGTCTATATAATAAAGGAAATAATAACACCTAACACCTTAGGTTTCTAGGAGGATTAAATGAGACAAGAAATGTAAGGCACTTATAAAGTTGCTAGATAAATAGTAACCACTCAACAGATATTTGTTCTTACTTTTTATTTCTATTATGGAAGCCAGGCTATGGAAAGGTATATAGTTCCATAAATTTATTTATTGTTCCATAAATGGTGAAGAAGCGATTTCAAGAAAGGTGACTGGGAGGAAAAGAAAAATAATGATCAAGAGAAAAAGGAGATATACTTAAAAATATTGAAATATTGGCCCTATTCTCAAGTAACTTTTATTTTTAAAATATGACTAGAATCAATTAAAATAGTCAAGTAATATATAATAGCACTAACTCTAAATATAAACAAATTTAAAGAAAGGGAAAAACAGAAAGAACTAAAATTGTCATAAAAGACTTTTTGAAGCAGCTGACCCTAGTCATATGATTTCTAGGTATTGGTGGCATAGTCATATTTTCTTTTTTCCATCTTTCATTTCTTCTGAAATAAAGAATCAAAACTGAGTAATATACATCAGTCAACAACTTTAATTTGGTTAGGCTATCTAAATTTTTTTTCTTATTTGCAAGTTGAGTCATTTTATTTATGAAGTAACTTCCTAGAAAAGGAAGTAGGTTCTATCTTGCTTCTCCAGAATTACTGCAAATGATATTTTCAGATTCTATGTGGGTCTGTGTGACATAACTCTGCCTCAGAATTTTCATTTAAAAAAAATGACTTCAAGTTGAAGGCCAGAGAAACATAGACGAGTTCTTGGTTATCATCAGACATGAACCTGCAGATCCATTTTAACATTTTACTTTTCAGCAAACATATATAGGTCATTTTCTACCTCTGAAAGCTAAGTAAGACAGCATATTAGATACCATATATAGCGTACGTCTGCCAAGTCTTTTTTGGGGGGGACTGGACCATCCTGAGCACATCCATTTAGTTACGGAAGAGATTCTTGGCAATCTTATTCTTGGTTTCAGGGCAATGATTGAGCCAGTGATCAGTCTCTTCCCTGGGAATTTGAAATTGTGGTCCAAATAGATAATTTCTCTTTTAAGGTCTGTCATCTTAGCTGTAAATTATTAATACCTTAGCTGTACTTGTCATGTTTTTCACCATGTAAACTTGAGGCTCACAAGGCTGAGAAGAGGGAGATAGGAGGAAATATAAAAGGAAAAGCAAATGGGAAACAAATGAACATCTTCTTTTCCCTGGTTTAAATTCTTTCCTGAGACTCTATTGGATTCCTAGTGCTTTGGCTTCCATGAGATGCACCATGTCCTCAAAATACAGCAACTGTTCTTCTTGTTTATGTAATCTTGAATTTTTACTCTTGCAGCCAAAAAACTATGTGGTTAATATTAAATTCAGCAGGAAATGAGATTTTTTGTTTGTTTATTCTAGTTTAGTTCTGCATTGAACAATAGGTGAAGGTCAGAATTCCAGTTAATTTTTTTTGAGTGTGTGTGGCAGAAAGTGTCTAGTTAACTGGAAGGAAATTAAGGGATACCTGGTGTGGTGGAAACTAAGCCTGGACCTATTTAATAAAAGAAGTTGATTCTAAGCTTATAAGTATATTGACTAACTCATCCTGATTTGCTTGAGAACTTACCAGTTTCAGTATCAAAATCCTACATCCAGAAGATTCCTGAATTGGGACAGTTTGTTACTCTACCTCTGTATATGAGTAAAACCAAGTTATTGCTTAAAAAAAAATCCTTGAAACTATTAATAATTTTTCTTGTCTTCAATCTAGTGCATTAATTGAATTTAGAAGAGAGTACTTATTAATAGCTCACTTATTTCCACTGGCAGAAACCAAGTCTAAGAGAGTGCTTTGTAAGAAAGGGACCAAACTCATTTGTCTCTCCACGCGTTTCTTTAAAATTTTATTATAACATGCTGTTTAATGAAACTAGCTCTCAAACAAGTTGCATCTCTTTATTCAGAACAGTTAAAATCTGTTCAGTGTGGGTGCTTTCATATGCAAATCTTCTCAGCCAGTGCAAGCAGCAAGAGCAAGGGCTCCTCTATCACAAAATCTGGGATCTAGACTTGGCTCCACTATCATCATGTGACCTGGAAAAAGTGGTTTAAACTCTCTTAGGCTGACTCTTTTTACTACTAAAGTGAGAATAATGAATACCACGTAGGGTTGTTGAGAGGATCAAAAGTGATCCTGTGAAATCAGATTGTTATGATCATTATACAACTACAGATGTGATAAATTCATTTGAGTAATAAAAAAATTTTTAAAATGAATCTAAAAAAAAGTGATTGCACACATGAAAATATACTTATCACAGTACCTGGACCCTCTTAGGTAGCCAGTTAATATTAGCTTTTATGCATTATTTCATTCAATCCAATATTTACCATTGCCTTGATGACACAGGAAGAACATGGTATGATAGCCCTGTCCTGCAGGTGAGGAAAATGAAAGATGGACTGAATCAAGGCATCCCACTTAGGGACAGAGCTTGTATTTGAACTCCAGTTCCTCTGACCAGGTATAGGACTTATTCCTCCACACTATATTCCCTTTGTATAAAAGCATAGAAGACCTAAGTTTTTTGTTTGTTTTTATTTTTGAGGAAAACAAGTTTAATCATGTCCCTGTCTAAATAATGCCAAAACAATGAAATAATACATAAAAAAGAAACTCTCCTACATATTTTATAATTGGATGCCAAGATGTCTGTAAAGATTCATAAAATTGAATTTTTCACTTTTTAATCTCTGCTGGGAATTATGAAGAAATAGCTATTGTCACTTCAATTGCCAGGCATTATTCAAAATGAGTCACCATATGGTCATGAAACATTATCTGGGAACTAAAAAAATATGGTATTTCTAACAAAAAAATAAGTGATTATATATTACTTATTTTTAAAAAAAAATTTTTTTTTTTGGTCTTTTTGCCATTTCTTGGGCTGCTCCCGCGGCATATGGAGGTTTCCAGGCTAGGGGTCGAATCGGAGCTGAGCTGCCAGCCTATGCCAGAGCCACAGCAACGCGGGATACGAGCCGCCTCTGCGACCCGCATCACAGCTCACAGCAACGCCGGATCATTAACCCACTGAGGAAGGTCAGGGACGGAACCCGCAACCTCATGGTTCCTAGTCGGATTCGTTAACCACTGCTCCACGACGGGAACTCCTAAAAAAACTTTTTAAATAAAAGGAACATGTTTATTGGATTTATTTGATGTAAAAACCATAACTTAAAATATATATATATACAAATGGTGTTTTTAGGGGATAACTAGTATAGGAATTGAGTTTTTATTATCTGCATTTCAAAAAAAAAAACCTTGGAGTTCCCATCGTGGTGCAGCACAAACAAATCCAACTAGGAACCACGAGGGTTCGATCCCTGACCTTGCTCAGTGGGTTAAGGATCTGGCGTTTCAGTGAGCTATGGTGTAGGTCACAGACGTGGCTCGGATCTGGCATTGCTGTGGTTCTGATATAGACCAGCGGCTACAGTTCCGATTAGACCCCTAGCCTGGGAACCTCCATGTGCCACGGGTGCAGCCCTAAAAAGACAAACAAACAAACAAACAAACAAAAACTTGCAAGTTTCAAAAATCATTTTTTAAAATTTGGGAAAAAAGTCCAAAACAAATTATGTATTGGGAATTCACGTGTGTTTTTGGCCACCTACATTTGCACCAAGAAAGCATGCAAGTTCTGAGTCATTGTAAAAGGACACAGAACTGTATCCTAACTTCATTTTCTTGTTTCATAAAAACTATGTTAAGTCAATTTTGTTTAACTCTCAGCAGTAGTTGAAACTTTCTTATTTGTTCCTTTTTAAAATGTTTTTCCTCCATGTTTTATGATTATCACATTCTTTTAATTATTCACCTAATTGGCCATTCCTTCCAAGCCTCTTCTACTTCACTTCTAAGTGTTAGAGCAAACAAAAGCTTAACTTGAACCCATATTCCCTCACTTTCTCTTTGTCATTCTCTCCCTCTTCATTCTCTCCTTCGGTCCCATGATTTTTAAATAGTCTCTCTATTTAATACCTGTCAAATTTAGATCTCCAACCTCAACATCTTCTCTCATCTCCAGACTTAAATACAACTGTGTATGGTAAATTACCCTTTGGGTATCAAATCGGTATCTCAAACTTTACATGTCTAAAGCAAAAGTCTTGAAATTTCCTGACTTCTGTTGCCCCTCAAGTCTTCCTCACCTCAATAAAAATTCCTAGCAGATATCTAGTTACTCCAAGCAAAATCCTAGGAACACTGTAACTCATTATCTTTCTTCCATTCCCATAACCAAGCCATTAGGCAGTTATCTATTTGGAACACACCCTGCAATGTGTGTTCCAAATAGATCATACTGCAACCATCTCTCAGGAGGACTAATAACTGCTTTCAGTCTTCCTATCTTTTACCCTCCACAGGGTAACAAAAGCGATCCTTAAAATGTAAGTGAAATACAACTATTCTTTCCTTAAAATACTCCTTAGCTTGACTTTCTTCTTCAAAATTTTAAAGATGATCTGATTCTCTGAACTTATCAAGCATTGTTTTGCCTAAACTCACTACACTATAATTGCACTGTTTTTCTTCCACAAATAATTCCATGAAAGTTTTCTCAAACAAACAGCTCTAGTCTTTGTACTTAAGCAGTTCAAAAATAACCCTCCAAACATCTATTTCTGGTAACGGGATATTTGTATTAGACTAAGTATTTAATAATCGACAATTTTAAACTTTGGAAAATATTTTTAAACAGTTTGATAAAACTAGAGAGTAACCAAAAGCAAACAAAAACTGGAGAAAGTTAATACTTTAAAGAAATGCATTGGGTTAGGCTTGTGTTGTATGGCTTTTCACCAGATGGCACTATCTTGTAGAAATTATATGAGGGGATGAAATTCATGCAGAAAGCCATGATCTCACTAGCTTGATAAATCAAAGGATACATTTTGTGGTTACCAGAATGCTCAAGGAAACAGAGCTATATTGCCTGGAGCAGATTCAAAGAGGTTCAATGTAAAGCAACTTTGGAAAGAACAAAGCGCAAATTTTAACCCCCTCCTCCATAGTCTTGAAGAGACATCATTTAAAATTTGTCTCCAGATAGGCTAATTGCCTTTTATAGCAAAAATTAATAATGTTCAGAAAATAACAAAATCCAGAGTTTCTATAAATATCCCATTGTCTAGAATACAATCTAAAATTACTAGGAAAAAAGTGAAAAGTGACCTATGGTTGAGGGATAAAAATCAATATTATAATAATTTAAATACTAGAATTACCTGATAAAGATTTTATAGATTTCTTTAAATGTTCTAAGACAATAAGGAAAATTACGGCCCTTCAAGGAATGTAACAGATGGTGAATCTCAATGATAAAGTGGAAATAAAAAGAAATACAGGGATCTGGGCTGCAACTGTGGCATAGGTTGCAGATGTGGCTCAAATTCAATCCCTGACCTGGGAACTTCCATATGCCGCAGGTACAGCCATTAAAAAAAAAGAAGATAAGAAAAGGAAGAAAGAAATACAGTGGAAAGTCTAGGACTGAAAAATGCGACATCTAAAGTAAAAACTTTATTATATGCGCTTATCAGCAGAATGAAAATGACAGACAATTATCACCTAACTTAAAATTAGATCAACAGAAATGTTCCAAAGTAAAGAACAGGGGAAAAATATTTTAATTTAAATTTAAAAAAGCTAAAACAAGTTCTTGATGACCTACGAGACAATATCAAAAGATGAAAAATACGTGTAATTGGAGTATCAGAAAGAGATTTAAAAAAAAATAGAGAAGAAAATAACGTTTGAAGAAATAATTTAAAAATTTCTAAAATTCAGGGGAAAATATAAACTTCCAGTATACGAGTAGCTAAATGATCCTCAAAGATGATGAACTTAAAGAAATCCATGGAGTTCCCCTCCTGGCTCAGTGGTTAACAAATACGACTAGGAATCATGAGATTGTCGGTTCAATCCCTGGCCGCATTCAGTGGGTTAAGGATCTGGTGGTGCTGTGAGCTGTGGTGTAGGTCTCAGACACGGCTCCGATCTGGCATTGCTGTGGCTCTGGCGTAGGCTGGCGGCTACAGCTCTAACTAGACCCCTGGCCTGGGAACCTCCATATGCCACAGGTGCAGCCCTAGAAAAGACAAAATAAATAAATAAATAGAAATCCATAAGACATTCAATATAATAAAGTTTTCTAAAATTAAAGACAAAGAAAAAATCTTTAAACCAGCCAGTGATAAACCACCTGTTTCCTATAGGGGTACATCCATTTGAATGACTAAAGATTTCTCATCAGAAAGCAAGGAGACTAGAAGCAAATGAATGGCATAGCATTTGTTTAAATTCTAAAAGAAAGGAATTGTCAAATCAGAATTCTTTACTAAGGAAAAAGTTTCTTTTAGGAATAAAGGTGAAATAGACAATTCTCAGATGGAGGAGAACAAAGAGGTATTGGTGCTTGCAATCTTACTCTAAAAATCTGCTCAAAGAGTTCTTCACAAAGAAGGGAACTGATACTAGAAGGAAACCTGGAACATCATGAATGAAGTCAGAGCAACAGAAATGGTAAACATTTGAATGAATATAATGGATTCTTCCCCTCTTAAGAGCCTTAAAATATGTTTTGTAGTTGAAAGCTAAAATTATGATATTTTATTTCAGGTTTTTCAGTGTATGTAGATATAAAATATAAGACAACTATAATGTAAAGAAAAGAGGATAAGGGACCTATATGATGGTAAGATTTCTACATCGTAACTGAAGTGGTAAGATGCTGGTTCTAAGTAGCCTATGGAAATTAAGTCTGTGTGTAGTCATCCCTACAACAACCACTAAAATAAATTATACAAAGAGAGTAGAAAGTATAGTAAGTAAATTGAAATAGAATACTAAAAATGTTCAGATAACACAAAAGAAGGCAAGAAAGAGAAAATAAAGGAAGAAAAAAGAGAGGAAAAAGACAGAAAACACATTATATAATGATAGAGCTAACCAAACATACCTATAATTACATTGAATGCAAATGATTTGGGAGTTCCTGTCAAGGCGCAGCGGAAACGAATCTGGAAACGAATCCAAAAAGGAACCATAAAGTGGCGGATTCCATCCCTGGCCTTGCTCAGTGGGTTAAGGATCCTGCATTGCTGTGAGCTGTGGTATAAGTCACAGATGCGGCTCGTATCCTGAGTTGCTGTGGCTCTGGTGTAGGCTGGCGGCTACAGCTTCAATTAGACCCCTAGGCTGGGAACCTCCAGGTGCTGTGAATGTGGCCTAAAAAAAAATGATATGAACACATCAATTAAAAGGCAGACATGTTCATAATGGAAAACAATATATGACCCAACTATGTAGTGTCTACAAGGAAACTCATTTTAAATATTTAATATCATAGATAAATATGGTGAAGATAATCTAAGCTAGAGTTTCACCTCTTGGTATTCATGCCTTGCATAATCCTCTTCTCTTGAGTGTGAATGGGACCAAGATTTACTTCTAGCCAACAGAGTACAATAAAAGCAATTAAATGTGTGTCATTACACGTACATTATTATATTAACAAGATTCAAGCTCTGGTCATGGAAAGAGAGCACCTAAACAAAACATCTAATGAAATAGGTACAGGATTGATATACTGAAAACTTCAAAACACTGATGAAAGGGATCGAATAACACATAAATAAACAAGAGACATACCCTGAATATAAAAATTTACATAGTAAAAATGTGAATTCTCCCAAAATAATCAATAGGTTCAATGCAATTCTTGTGAAAAATTCTAGCAGAATATTTCATGGATATAGACAAGCTAATTCTAAAAATTATACAGAAAGTAAAGAAGTAGAAGAGCTAAAGCAATTTTGAGTAAGCAGGTGAATTTGGAGAAATTATGCTACATGATTTTAAGTGTTCAAAAACCCAGACTGTGGTATTGGCAGAAGGATAGACCCACAGATCAATGGAACAGAATAACAAGTCCAGAAATAGAACCACACAAATACATCAAATCAAATATTTGATTTTGGCATGAGTGTGAAAGGAATTCAATGGAGGGAAGGAGGTAGAGGGCTGGACTGGGAGTTTGGGGTTCGTGGATACAAACTATTATATTTAGAGTGAATAAACAACAGGTCCTACTGTACAACAAAGAGAACTATATCCAATCTCCTGGGCTAGACTATGATGGAAAGAATATTAAAAAAGAATGTGTATATATGTATAAGTCATTTTGCTGTACAGCAGAAATTGTCAAACATTGTAAATCAACCATACTTTAATTACAAAATTTTTAAAGCAATTCAATAGGGATAGAGTACTCTTTTTAAAAATTTTATAGACAGAAAAGTGAATCAATTAAATTTTAAACATCATATGAAAATTGATTCAAAGTAGATCATAGATGTAAATGGAAAATATAAAACTATGAAGCTTTTTGAGAAAAATATCTTCAAAGTGAAAATATCTTCACAACCTGGAATTTAACAGATTATACACACACACACACACACATATATGCATATGTATCATACATTCGCATATATATATACGTATATGTCACCTAAAGCTTGATCCACAAAAGAAAAAAATCATAAAATGACTCATCAAAATCAAAAATTTTGCTCTGTGAAATATTGTTAAAAGAATGAAAATACCAGGCACAGAATGAGAGAAATATTTGCAAATGACAAATTATTAAAAGGTATATTAAAACTAGATAAAGCACTCTCAAAATAAGAAAGTATACAGCACAATTTAAAAATGAGCAAAGTATTGAAAAAATACTTTAAGATATTCTATGGATGGCTAATGAGTACATGAGAAGTGGTTCATTAACTATTAATAACATGCTAATTGAAATCACTACATGTTATAATTACACACATATTAGAATGATTTAGGTAAATAATACCAAAGTGTTGTATGATAATATCAAGTACTGATGAGGATACAGAACACCTGGAACTCTTAGCGATCTAGCCCCTCTACAAAATAAACTGGAAATGTTTTATAAAGTTAAAAAAATCTTACCAGACCACTATTCTTGGGTATTTAGACTAGAAATATGAAAACATATGTTCACATAAATACCTGTTCACAAATTTTAATGGCAACTCTACTTGTAATTAGCCCAAACTGGAAACCATCCAAATGGCCTAAAATGAGTGAGTGGAAAAAATTTTGGTAAAGTAATATGTGAAATACTATATGGCAAAAAGGGACACACTATTGACAAATCTCAAAGACATTATGGTAAGTGAAATGAGCAAGTCTTAAAAGGTCACATTTACTTACAATTACATTTTTTGACATTGTCAAAAAAGACAAAATTATAGTGATAGGGTTAGAGAAAAGAGCTTGGGTATAATGTAGCTCTAAATATATAGCATGAGGAAGTTTTTTTTTTTGGCTGTACCCACAGCATATGAAAATTCCCAGACCAGGAATTGAATCTGAGCAGCAACTGCAACCCACACCACAGCTGCAGGAATGCCAGATCCTTAACCCACTGTGCCTGGCTGGGGCTTGAACCCTTGCCACCAAGACAATGCCAGATCTTTAACCACAGAGGGAACTCTAGCATGAGGAAGTTTTGAGGGGTGATGGAAGATTTCTGCCTCCTGATTGTGGTGGTTACACAAATTTATATAGGTATTAAAATACATAAATTGTACATGCAAAAAAATCAATTTTAGTGTATGATAATTTAAAAATAAAATTAAGAAAAGAAGTACCAGGCTTTATCTCTCTGGGAATATACATCTATTGAATAGTTATGTTACTGTAAAAAAACCACCTTACAGAAATCTTGTAAAGTTGAAAAACAGTCCTCAAAATATCTAAAATTATGACCATGATAGATGCTCAATTACACAAAATTCTCTTGTTTTAACAAACAGTAGACTTGCTTTATTTTGCTTCAAACACAAATCTTAAACAAACCTCCTCATAATAATTGTTGGTTTCCTCAGGAATGCTGAGATGGCAACATATGAATATTTTCTCAAGTCATTTAAGCCCCTTCTGTTTTACTTTCCCTGAATTTCATAATGCAGAAAAACCATTTTGATCCTGGTTATATTAGCTGGCAATGTACAGGTCCAAGACAAGTTTTACTAATTTAATATTTGATTGTTGATTAAAAAAAAAAACTTCCTTGCTAGTTTAACAAAATATAGATCCAATTACAAAGCCAATAGAAGATCCTTGGGAATTTTAAATGAGGACATGCCTATTTCATAAAATGAGGCTGATTCTCTGAATAATATTATTAAAGGTCAGTGCCACAGCTGTGCATTTGATGAGCAGCTGTGTGAGCTACCGAGAACAATGAACTATCTGATTGGCACCGGACCCGGCCGTGCCAGCAGTTAGGGTGGAAGGATTTTGAACAGATTTAGAACAAGTAGCTACTGGGTCCTGCTGTGTACACCCTAACTATTGGAGAGTTTAAAGTAAGTGGAATAAAGATAGTGCAATTTGAGTATAATATAGACACCCTATGGAGAATAGAGTTGGATTGGGGAAAGAAGAACAGAGAATGTTCCCTAGAGGCAACAGATACAATCTCTTTAGAAATGAATTTAAATCTTTTAGGTTTAAGAATATCAAAGTAGAATATTTTTGACAGCATTTACTGAAATGGTGGGGAAAAAAATCACACAATCCCACTTTCTACTGACAAGGTGATACTTAAATCCTATTTACTTAGATTTAGAATTTATCTTGGAATTTTATGAGTCTGGGGTGTCAGAGTAAAATTTTTCCTTCCAGGAGTATGACTGGAAAAAATAAAGGAACATATGATGTGTTGTTTAAGTAAAACACATGTATTAACCGTCTGCAGATGCCTGTGTGTGCTTCTTATTTGTAAATAATTTTTTACATTTCCTTTGACATTATTTGTAAGATCACATGTGTACGCATATATGTGTATAAAATAACTTTGACATTGCTCTTCATATAGAGAATAGCATATATGAAAAGACTCTCAGTGGTATGTTCTACAATTTTTAAAACTTATCAGGGCTTATTGGATTTTTTTAGTTTAATTATAGATAGTTTTCTACTTTAATTAGAGATAGTTTTCCCTTGTTATTGTCCCTCTCAATTGTATCACCATCATTTTCTTGTCTTTGTTTATCTTGAATCTCTCTCTTTATCCAAAGCAGATAGCCTTTGGACTTGAACGGTGAAATTGGCTCTTTTCTAGGTCTCTAGCCTGACAGCCCACCCTACAGATTTTAGATGTGCCAGCCTTTGTAATCACTTAAGCCAGTTCCTTAAAGTAAATCTCTTTTCACACACACACACACACACACACACACACACACACACAAACACACACAAATCCCATTGGTTCCAATTCTCTGGAGAACATTGAGACAGTTAACAGTTTTGTGCAGAGGTTGATTATTAATGGGGAAAACTGATCAACAAAGCTGGTGAGACATATGAACCAAGACTGTTTTTAAAGCTGTTACATCTCAATGTAAATAAATGTCTAATGCCTTGAATTTAAGCACCTACCACTAGTGTGAGAACCTTAGATAGAATAGTCTTTGTGTGCAATTTCTTCAATAAATATGAATCAAGATGAATTAATATATATATTTAGAATTTTTAAGATATTAATCTTCATCTTTGAAAATAGAATGCAGACAATTTTTCTTTATGATAGTATCTCCTGCACCAAAATATCAGTGCTTCTATTTCACTACTCCTTGTTTGTAAAATACTAAAATTTCCTCATCCAATTGCTATTCTTTCTACTACCTATTTTGTTGGTCTTTTAAATTTTTTATCCTTTACACCACAGTTATTCACACTTTTAAAAAATAGAAATGGATACTATCCTTCATTATTCATTTCTGCCACTTTTATCTTTACATAAACATATCACATAATGCGCTAGCGAATGAATGTTCCTTTTTAGCTTCTTAGAAAATTATCCTAAATGCTGTCAGCTCCTGAACACCCTCCACTGTGAAGATTTAAAGAAAAAGGAGGCTTAGTCTGCATGTAGAGTTTTCAGAGACTCTGGGCATCAACATCCGTGGAAGACATAAACTTCGCTCCAGGACTGTGTCTGCTGGGGCTACATTGGATGAGAACAGGGAGTCGGCTTTTAAGTTGGTGGATCATTATGATAAAAGGATTGACTTATATTTTTATTCTTTTGAGATGAAGAATGAGCTGGAATCCTGGCCCACTTATCCTGAATGATTACATAACATGCAGTTATCAGTGGTAATAGAAAGTGGAGATGAAATTCTCAGGAAATATCTGTACCTCATTTTAGGCACAATTCAAATGTCAATGATAAAAAAAATACTTCATCTAGCTTTTACTTTTCTTTGGAACACTAATTCTGTTTTATGTCCTTAAAAAAGAAAAGGAAAAGAAAAACTCTAGAAAAGTAAGTTTGGGAAATGCTGGGTTCAACAGAGTTTAAGCCAGTTTCTTTATTGCAGGAGAGCTAGTACCCTAGTATGCACTTTGAATTTCTAAAAGGTAGGCTATAATATCCAGCATTTCCCTACATATTAGATTAAAGCACCCTTTTTCCCAAGAAGATTCTTAGAGATGACTTTTATAGATTATACATTGGAAAATGCTGCCCAAATCAGAACTGGTAATAGATAGAAAATGTATATGATTGTCCTAAGTCTTCTCTCTCTTCCTTGAGAAACCTGGAAGAGATCAAAATTCCTAAGGGCAAGTAACCATATGGGAAAAGAAATCAAAAGTCCTGGATAATCAGCCTGCAAACGCTTCAGAGTGAACCATACTTTTAGCAATAATTGGCCTCCGGATTGTTCTGCAAATATGCTATTTACAGGAAATGTAAATCAACACATACCCCTACCAAACACCTTTTTAAAAGTAAACTGCTACATTAACTAGGCAATAATACTTCCTTCTCCCTCTCCAAAGCCAAGGGTGCTCTCCACCAGCGCTCAGTCTGCTCATGGCTGGGAAAGAGTCCAGCAGAACCATGGGTGAGCACTTTCCCACTCAAAGCAAGGGATCACATTGATTAGTAGCTGCTCTGTAGGAGCTGGGAGACAGATGCCTTGTTCTAATTACAGTTTTAGCACCTTCCACTCCACATTTCCCTGCTGCTGAGGGTGCTGTGAAGTCTCTGCAGATGCTTATCATTACCAGTGAAACTCCATTTTGAATACAAAGTAGTATTAGTACCTCAAGGGAACTGAAAGCACTGGCTAAATGCACATGAGGCAGTCCCAGACTTTACCTGAGTAATACAAAGGGGACTATTAGTCCCTTCTTGACACACAGAGATTAAGGCCTCTGTGGGCCTCTGGTAGATTTTTTATCTCCTACGGCAGCACGAATAGAACAAGGAACAACATTTGTGCAGATGGTTCCTGGTAACCGGACTCAGTGATCATGAGAAAGCAGGGGCAGCAATGAAGGAGGTGAGGAGCGATGGTCAGGGAAGCAGAGTAAGCTGTGCCATTTCCTGCAGAAAAAGCTCTCTTCTCAGCAGGCGGCCACCGTGCCTTTCCATAGGTTTTGTAGCAGCTCAGTCCTTTTTATGAATCCTTTTTCTTTAACCTCTTGTGATTTTTTTTTTTTCTTCTAAATCAATCACATTTTTTTCCTCTAAATGCTCTCCATTGGGACTGGAATTCTCAGGGCTTCAGCCATCAACTCTAATTGGACAACTAACAAAGTTATGCCTAATCCCCGGCTTCTCTCATGAACTACAAAGTCATTTTTCATCTTCCTGGTGAACACCTTCACATGAGTATTTAACTGGTGACTCAAATCAGTGCAGCAAAAAGAGAAAGTTTCCATTATCACTCCTCTTCAACCTGTCTTTCTTTAAAAAAAAAAAAAAAAAAAGTTTTTCTTTATTTAATTCTCTTTTGGGGGCCACACCCATGGCATATGGAAGTTCCCAGGCTAGGGTCGAATCAGAGCTGTACCTGCCGGCCATAGCCACAGCCATAGCAACGCAGGATAAAGCCGTGTCTTCGACCTACACCACAGCTCACAGCAACGCTGGATCCTTAACTCATTGAGCAAGGCCAAGGATCGAACCCCAGTTCTCATGGATTCTAGTTGGGTCCATTAATTACTGAGCTCTGATAGTAACTCCCTAAAAAATGTTTTTATATATTTCACATGTTTGCATTGGGCTAAAAATTGTGAAATAGACGATCCATTCAACAAATATTTATTGAGAGCCAATTATGGACAAGAAACTGCCCTAGGGGCTGGGACTATAGCAATAACAAAATAGAAAAACAGTCCCAGCCCTCCTGAAGCATATATTCTACTATGTTACAACTGAAAACAAACAAACGAGTCAAATATATATGAGGTCAGAATGTAATAAAGTTATGGGGGAAAGTTAAGCAAATGAAAAGCCTCTTAGGCAAACAAATGTTTGCTATGTTTTACAAATAGCAAAGGGGCTGAATAGGAATGAAACAGAATGAACTATGAGGAGGAAAATTTAGTTCAAAGATATAATAAGTCCAGATCGTGACATAAATTGTTCTCAGTCCAGACTGCCCTTTATAGTTACCTAATATATATATATTTTTAAAATATCAGTGCCCAAATCTCATATGAGACTGGTTAAATGAGAATCTCTGAATATGAGACCCAGACACTGGTATCATTTAAAATCTCCCAAGGTGATTTTAACATGCAGCCTGTGTCAAGAACCACTGAAATGTGGGCTTGCTAACTAATGTAATGGCTTAATCTACCCTGAGTAAGACAGAATGTTTTTATCAGAGAAGTGGCATGAACCCACATACATTTTTAAAGGCTAGCCCTGGCTGACATGTGGAAAATAAATTATGTGAGGAGCAATGAGGACATAAATAGGGAGACCTCGTGTGGGCTCCGGCAATGATTCGTGAGAAAGGATGGTATAATGGACAGTGGGAGTTGTGGAGGTGGTGAGAAGTGGTCATTTTCTGAATCTATTTGGAAGAGAGGGTCAACAGGATTTGCTAATGAATTAAGTGCATGTGACAGAAAGAAAGACTTCAACTGTAACACCAAAAGTTTTGGTCTAAAAAGGATGGAGTTCCCGCTGAAGTGGGAAGGAATGCAGAAGAAAGCTTAGAATGGAAGCTTGGGAGAAGCTTTGGAACTTGTTGAGTCTCTTATGTCCCTAATAGACACATTCCAAAGTAAAGACATCCAAGACAGTGAAGTAGACAAACAGATCCAAAACTCAGAAGTTCAGGGAAGAAGTCTAAAAGCAGAGACAAACATTTGGGAGACACCAGCAAATAAGTGGTTTTAAAGTCAAGAGACTATATGAGAGAATTTAAAGAGTGAGAGAAATGAAAAAAAGATGTGCAAGATCTGACTATATTAAAACTTAAGGGATATGAGTGGCCAGCGAGGAAGGAAAGGAACCAGTAGAGTAATGGGAAAGAAGTATTTCAAATAAATCTGCTTCTTCCAATACTGTTGCTAAATCAAGTAAGATGAAGACTGAGTATTGCCCACTGAAGAGATATATCCATATACACACCCTATATATAGTATAAATATATACCATTAGTAGACATGATAGGAGTAGTTTTAATGAAACTCTGTGGACAAAAAGAAATATTAGGGTGAGCTTAAGGGAGAAACCAAAGAGAAAAATGTAAAAAAATATTTTTAATAAGTTGGGTAAAACTTCTGCATGTAACAGAAGAGGAAATGGGGCTTAAAAAAGTGTGTGATATTGTTATAATTAGAACGATTACAGCATGTTTTGTAAGAATACAAGAGTCAAGCTAGAACAATTGCTGGAGATAAGTCTTTGAGTGGAAGCAAGGGAATGAGATCTAATGAAGGTTATAAGAGTAGGTCTCAACTTTGTTAAAATGACCAGATTTTCCAAGGACAAGTGGAAAGACAAGGATAAGGGAGGGTGTTGGGATTACATGAAAGTTTTTTTCTGATTGCATACTACTCTCCCATGATGTAGCTCTTATGTCAAGAAAATTCTTGCCTTATAAAATGGTTTTCAAATTCTTCCATATTAAATGGATACTTTTTAAAAATTATGACTTCTTGCTTTTTCAGTGCCAAAGTAACTTATCTCTCCCTCCACTCTCTGTCATCCATATGTCTCCTAATTTAGTGATTTGCTAAACAAGTAGCCTTCAAAAAATACTTTGTGGAGAATAACATCCTGTGTGAGTTTACTATGAGAAAGTCATGAGTCATATATAATGAGTTTTCTCTCCCAGTCTAAGAGCCCTCACAAACATTCTGTCCCTCAGCTCCCAGCTTTCTTGAAAGAGCTTTAATCATCTGATTCCGGTGGACTTCCATTCATTTTGAAATAAAATATAAAAGTGTCATGCCTCTTGCTTTAACATATATTAGACTGATCTTATCATTTCCAAAGTATCTACTAAAAATATCAGATTGCACTGTCCTCATGTAGAACATTTTATTAATTCATAGAATAGTGGAATTGATTAAACTACTGATTACATTTACATATCAGCCCATGGAATACTGATATTCACAATTATAGAAACTTTCTTCCATGTAATCACTAAAAGTAATACTTAACTACTTTTTACACCATAAAACAAGTTTTAGTAAATTCTACAATTAAGGTTCTGCTTATCATTTCGATATAAAGGGAAAGTTTCAAATGTTTACATCAGATCTTTTTATTTTTTTACTCTGTCTGGTATTGGGGATCATATTGAAGAAGCCCAGAGGAGATCTGGCTTCTACAATTTCCAGCAATCTCACAGGAGAGGGAATATAACAGAATCACAATAAACGTAATGAGTGTAGTTGAAATTTTAATTGATAAATCCAGTCATTAATAAATTTATTGATAAAATAGAATAGCATCAATCAAAGGAACATAAACAAGATTTTTAACTGATAAAATTATTAGAACATAAACTTCACCTGGGTAATAGCCTTGATTTTTTTATCAACTCTTCCTAATACCCAAAGGAATACCTGGTTCATGGTTCAATATATATTGTGAAGTGCATATTGCACAATGAATGTGAAGATAATTTTTTCCTGCTTACATGTTTGTTTCTTTTTTTTGTCTTTTTTTGCTATTTCTTGGGCCGCTCCCGGGCATATGGAGGTTCCCAGGCTAGGGGTCAAATCGGAGCTGCAGCCACCGGCCTACGCCAGAGCCACAGCAACTCAGGATCCGAGCCGCGTCTGCAACCTACACCACAGCTCACGGCAACGCCGGATCGTTAACCCACTGAGCAAGGGCAGGGACCGAACCTGCAACCTCATGGTTCCTAGTCGGATTTGTTAACCACTGCACCATGACGGGAACTCCCTGCTTACATGTATTAGTCTATGTCTTTAGTTATGACATGTATGCTGAAGGCTGAAAAACAAAATATTGTTGCTACCTGGGGAAGCCATGTTTTCCTATTCCTTTCCTCTTTAGTCTGAAATTATCTTGGCTGTTTATCTTCCAAGCCCAGTTCTCTAGACCTCCTAGGGATTCTCTGAGCTGTCCAATATTTTTTTAAGCAAATGCCTTTTTCTTCTTAAATTTGTCAGAGACAAGTTCTGTTGTTGAAAACCAAGAATCCTGGAGTTCCCATTGTGGTACAGTGGAAACAAATCCGACTAGGAACCATGAGGTTGCAGGTTCGATCCCTGGCCTTGCTCAGTGGGTTAAGGATCTGGCGTTGCCTTGAGCTATGGCGTAGGTCACAGATGCAGCTCGGATCCCATGTTGCTGTGGCTGTGGTGTAGGCCAGCAGCTCTAACTCCAATTTGACCCCTAGCCTGGGAACCTCCATATGCGGTGAGTGTGGCCCTAAAAAGAAAAAGAGAAGAGAAGAGAAGAGAAGAGAAGAGAAGAGAAGAGAAGAGAAGAGAAGAGAAGAGAAAAGGATACTTGTGCATCTTGGAGCCCAGAGGAGGTTTCATACCAGGATATAACTAGACTTAACAGCTGGGCCTCACCTCTTCTTTATTGGAACTTTCTTCCCTTAGGGCAGAGGAAAGGATTTAGGCAGAGAAATGGAATAAATTGTGAACGTGATGCTAATAATGCTTTGTACTCTCCTTGCAACTTTTGTTCCCCACAGAGCTCAAAATGTTTTACAAACCTGGCATTTTGTTCTGTAGCTATTATTCCCAAGGATACTACACTTGAGGAGAATATGTATTTCTCAAAAAATTGCCAATGAATTATTATATGTGAATGGAAACTGAAGAAAATCTTGCTTCTGGCCCACAGTTAAAAGAACATTCTTTTGCTTGCTTGATGATATTAATAATCATGAGAATGATATTTTAATACTACATGTATGCATTACAGGAGAACAACCTCTAGAATCAGTTCTTTAGTTATTTCAACTACTTGGACTTTTGGATGAGAAAAGATGGGCCTATTTTTACCATGTACTCTACTATTTTGAAAGTGGCTGTTTTGATATTCTGAACCCTTAATAGTCACTGTTTCAGTTTTTATTTGTTTCAAAGAATTCAATATTATGGTACACAGTGAAAATGGCCACCTCTTTTATGGCCTGTCTATATTTTGGAAATATAAACAATTTTTAACTAAAATGAAATTGAAAAAAACAAGTACATAAATGTGAGCTGCAGGATTTTGATCCATTGAGACAATAAACTAGAAAATTCATTTTGGCTTCCCTTTCCCACCACCATGATTCCCAAATCTCTACCTTTAATTGTTTGATCCATCATAGTGTCTAGAAGTAACTAACAAGTTATTGATCCAATGACTTCTACAGTAGGTAAACTCCAAGAAAGCCCCAATGACTCTGTTCTCCTGGTATTCACACACTTGTGCAGATCCACGCCCACACTGTACCAGAGATGGCTTGTGTGACCAATAACATATGTTGTGCTACTTGCAATGTTACAAATAGTCCACTTCTGGGATTAGGTTATAAAAGACTGCAACTTCCATCTCAGATTCTTTCTCTCTCTCGTATCTCACCCATATGTTGAGGGACTGCAACCTCTGGACAACAGGCAGCACTGAGCTGAGAAACTGAGCTCTGCCAATAAACACACTAGTTTGTCCAGCTTTGATCTGACTGCAGTTCCAGTTAACAGCTTGACTGAAACCTTCTGAGTCAGAACCATGCAGCTAAGCTGCTCCTGGATTCTTGACTTTCAAAATTGTGTGAGATAATATATATTTGTTGTTTTAAGTTGCTACGTTTCTTTCTTTCTTTCTTTCTTTCTTTCTTTCTTTCTTTCTTTCTTTCTTTCTTTCTTTCTTTCTTTCTTTCTTTCTTTCTTTCTTTCTTTCTTTCTTTCTTTTTTTTCTTCAATTTTTAGGGCCACACCTGTGGCACATGGAAGTTCCCAGGCTAGGGGTCCAATCAGAGCTACAGCTGCTGGCCTACAAAACAGCCACAGCAACACAGGATTCAAGCTGTGCTTGCAACCTACATCACAGCTCATGGTAATGCTGGATTCTTTACCCATTGAGCAAGGCCAAGGATCAAACCCACCTCATCATAGATACTAGTCTGATTCGTTTACACAAGGGGAACTCCTAAGTTGCTAAATTTTGAATTTGATACACAAAAATGGAGAGCCAACACCATTTTCATGGAGCTAATCTGACAGAAAAATTTTGTTGTATGAACAAAAATGTCTAGGTGCGCATTTGGTTTAACCATGGTTCATCAAAACAGAGATGCCTAATAGGTCATCATTCATAGTCAGTGCCTCCCTTTTGAATTTCATTTACAGTCCACATGTAGCTGTTGGTAATGGTCACAGCAATTAAATAAAAGCAACTTTGAACATTATGTAAGCAAAGCCCCTATGCATTTATACTGACTACCTTAAAAATACTTTTGGTTTTAAAGTACCATTAAAATTTTATTTTCTATTAAATTCTGTGCTTATAAGAAAGAATATTGAATACAAAGGGAATCATTCAGGGAAATCTAAAAAATTCCTATCAAAATCTTTAGAGTGCTTATTTATTTTGATTCATGGTGGGACAAATTAAGTGAATACCATGGAGCAGATACTATTCTATTCAAAGGGAGTAAGACAGTAATTAACAAGCAAACAAAAAAACTTTGCCCACAAGAAGTTTTTATTCTGGTAAATTCTACAAAGAATTCAGGACAAATGGGAAACAAATTCTTTAGCCAATGTCAGGAAGATTGTTATCCTACACAATGTCCTGTTTCTAGGTGGAACAAAATATTTATTTGTATTGCATGTAAATTTATCTTCCTGTGAAGGGCATTCATTAGTTTCAACCTTTTCATCTAAATGACACTCAGTGTATCTGCACCCTTTATTGTATGGCTCTTACATTTCCTTGTGGCATCTCACCCACGCGGCACCCTCACTTTATTTATTTATTTACTTACTTATTTAACTAAACAGTAGTCAATTATTTTTTTATTGAAGTACAGTTGATTTGCAATGCTGCGTTAGTTTCAGGTACACAGCACAGTGATTCAGTTGTATCTAACACCCTCATTTCTTTTTTTTAATGTTTTTTATTTTTGCTTTGTTTTCTTCTTATGGCTGTACCTACAGCATGTGGAAGTTCCTGGGCTAGGGGTCAAATTAGAACTGCAGCTGCAGGCCTATACCACAGCCACAACAATACGGGATCTAAGCCAGATCCTTAACCCACTGAGTAAGGCCAGGGATTGAACCCACATCCTCACAGACACTGCTTTGGGGTTTTAACCCATTGAGTCACAACAGGAACTCCACCTGCATTTCTTTTTTTATTTTTATTTTTTTCCTAAGGCCACACCTGAAGCATACAGGAGTTTCCCAGGCTAGGGGTCAAATCGGTGCTATATCCTCCAGCCTCCACCACACCCACAGCAACGCGGGAACTGAGCTGTGTCTGCAACTTACTACCACAGCTCATGGCAATGTTGGATCCTTAACCCATGGAGCAAGGCCAGGGATGGGACCCACAACCTCATGGTTCCTAGTCGGATTTGTTTCCGCTTCACCATGATGAGGAACTCCCACCCGCATTTCTGTTCATCAGGCTAAAATTTCAGTAACTTTATAAGTATTTTTGAAAATCCAAATATCTGAAGTTTAAAGACCGGTAGTTGCTTTAGGCTAAATAAATTCTTATGTTTGCACATTTTTGCTCTATGATGAACTCTAATACACCATAACATGTCATTATTAAGTTTTTCCTCTTGTACACATAAATATGGCAGAGCTATACATAGAGTATCTGCTTTTAAATGGTTCATTGTTGGGAAATAGAATTTTCAAATGATCTGCATTTTATTTATTTTTATTTTTATTTTTGCTTTTGAGGGCTAGGCGTTGAATCAGAGCTGCTGTCCTACGAAACAGCCACAGCCACAGAAAAGCAGTGTCTTCAACCTACACCACAGCTCACAGCAACACTTGATCCTTAACCCACTGAGCAAGGCCAAGGATCGAACCCACGTTCTCATGGATACTAGTTGGGTTTGTTATTGCTGAGGCATGATGGGAACTCCCTCAAATTATCTACATTTTAAAGGCTAAGTTATATATTCTATTTCAGTTTGTTTTGGTGGACATGGGTTAAAGGGCAGTTCTGAGGATGCTGCCTTGTGATGAAGGTGGTTGGGAAATCTAGTACAGATGACCCAATGTAGGAAGAGGGACTCCTTCTCTCTGCCAAGAATATACAGAATCAGTAAAAGGCCTCTGAATGCCTTGTCAAATGTAATGTATTGCATCTTGAGAATAGAAACGATATTCAGTATATACAGTAAAAAATGGTTTGCAGTGAGAGATGAACAGGATCCCGGAAACAAAAAGGACAGTTTGTATTTAAAACATATTTATCATTTGAATGGGTTACCTGTTCTTGATGACTGCATTATTTGACAAGGAAGTAAAGCCTTGAGTGTGTGGAAGACATTGTCAGAAAAAAAGATTGATCAATTTTCTTCAAAATGCCTGAATGCCTCATCTTGGAAATTTCCATTGTCTGTCAGTGACTCACAATATATCCAACTGTAGTTTTGCATTTTCTCTAAATTTGAGAAGACGGTATATGACTCATTGATAGACAATAGCTAATGCTCCTCAGGATAGCAGGGGGCATGAGAAACAAACATCTGGGAAGTAAGTTGTGAAGAACTAATTTAAGAGTTAAGATGCCATTGTGTATCTCCATCTGTACATCTCTTCTGCAAAATGTTTATTTGTTATTCTTAACATGAAGAGAAAAAATATATTTATTACAGTGGAAATAATAGAATGCTAGTACAACTTTCTCAACCATGTATCATTGGGTTCATGCATTTCCCATCACAGGCAAAGATTTGTTTTTGTTATTTTTATTATTGTTAATACATGTAATTTTTATTATGCATCTTTTAAAATGTAGGGATAAAATAAAGGACTGGCAGAACTAAAATATAGTAGACATTGGCCATATTAATAAATTGCTCTCTAATGAAAACAAATTTGAATTTTATGTAAATCTTAAATGTTAGACTTCTTTTATGAAGTTCTCTTTATGTTAGTGCTTATCTTAATATATGTTGCTTTCTTCTGATCTCAATTAAAACCAAAAGTTGCTGTAATCTGTGTTTCAAATATATTTGATATATTTCTAAGTGTTCTTTTTTTGTTTCATCTAGTTATCATTCAGGAGGTATGGCATACATTTTCATTCTGTAAGACTTTTACAAAAGTCCTACTTTTTCTTAAGCAGTAAACAGTAGGGTTGTTTTTTTTTTTTCTATTTAACAATGTATTAATAGATTAAGCAATTTTATGCTCTTTATTAATAAAGAAGTTGTTCCAATTTTTGAAGCTTCCTGTTTTACCACACCAGTTAGTTAAGAATGCCTAATGAATACCTACTTTTCATGTTGCATTAATGTCTATCTGCTCTTTCAGTGAATATTCATCACAGCACATGGTGCAGGAAAATTTCCAACATGCTATGTCTCCAATATGACTACTTCATGAAAATTGTTGATTCTAGTGATTTTTTTTGAGAGAACTTTTTGTGTTATTGTTGCAGTTGTGCATGTATGTTTATGTGTGCATTTGTGCGTGTGTGACAATTACTCTGCAAATGTAAAAGCTTAGTGTTTTGCTAGTGTCTTGGGAGGATTTCAAGTTCAGCCTCAGTCAATATTCTAACAGTCTTGAAAAACCAACATCTAATTCCTGCATAAGCGCTTCTATTTTTTACACCTTAAAAAAATATATATATAGAATCAACTAATTTCCAGACACTGTCTTATTGCTGCAGGTATCAATAGGAATACAGTGAGTGTTCGTTTCCAGAGAGATTCCTTTCTCCTTGGAGAAATGAATCAATAAGCAAATAACAATAGTAGGATAAGTGTCAAAATGAAATCAAATCAATAGCAGGTAAGGTGAGACTATCTTTTCTTTGGAAAGTCACAAAAGACCTCATAAGAGAAATTACGTTTGATCTAGATTCCAAGGACTTTTTTGCCATGTAACTGAAAATTAAAGGAGAACATACAGTCCAAGTTAGCACAGGAGAAGTAGAAAACATTTAGAAGTGTTAGTGCGAGTGGTAATCCAAATACATCGGGTTTCCAGAACTTTCCTGTAAGACACATGGAGTGACTGGAAGGACAAGAAGACACCTGAATGAATTTCTTCATCATTTTGAAATGTTTTAAAGTGTTTCAGAGATTGGATGTTATCCTCAAGGTGATAGAAAATCACTGAGGAAAATCACTTTCCAAAAAGAAAAATACGCTCATATTTATATTTCGAAAAGTTATTTTGAAAGCAAAATAAATCATGGGCATTAGCATTGGGAAACCTGAGGCATGGCTGTCAGGAAGCAGGATGTTATAATAGTCCAAGAGAGATAAATAGAGTCTGTCTTAAACTGGGTGGTAGTCCAGGGTGAGGGGTGGCAATAGAAAGAATCCCAAACATGGAGTTCCCATTGTGGCTCAGCAGTAATGAACCCAAGTAGTATTCATGAGGACGTGGGTTTGATCCCTGGCCTGGTTCAGTGGGTTAAGGATATGGCTTTGCTGTAAGCTATGGTGTAGGTCGCAGACATGGCTCAGATCAAGTGTTGCTGTTGTGTAGGCTGACAGCTACAGCTCTGATTTGACCCCTAGCCTGGGAACCTTCCATATGTTGGCCTTGAAAAGAAGAAAGAAAGAGAGAAAGAGAGAGAAAGAAAAAGATAGGAAGAAAGAAAGAGAGAAAGAAAGAGAGAAAGAGAGCAAGAAAGAAAGAGAAAGAAAGAAGGAGAAAGAGAGAAAGTGAGAGAGAAAGGGAGGGATGAGGAAGGAAGGAAGAAGAAATGAAAGAAGTAAAAGCAACTGCTAGAACAGGATACTTTATAGGGAGCCCCAAATCATTTCCGTATAAATTTATTTATTCTGTGTTAGCTGTGATCTCTGCTTTGGGATTCCTACTTTTTTTTTTTTTTGTCTTTTCTAGGGCCGCTCCCGTGGCATATGGAGGTTCCCAGGCTAGGCGTCGAATCAGAGCTGTAGCCGCCGGCCTACACCAAGCCACAGCCACAGCAACATGGGATCCGAGCCGCATCTGCAACCTACACCACAGCTCACAGCAACGCCGGATCGCTAACCCACTGAGCAAGGGCAGGGACCGGACCCGCAACCTCATGGTTCCTAGTCGGATTTGTTAACCACTGCGCCACGACAGGAACTCCCCTTCTGACTTTTAAAAATTGATATCTTAGTAAGGAATAAGAGAGTGGCTACATGGAGTTCCCGTCGTGGTGCAATGGTTAACGAATCCGACTAGGAACCATGAGGTTGTGGGTTCGGTCCCTGCCCTTGCTCAGTGGGTTAGCGATCCGGCGTTGCCGTAAGCTGTGGTGTAGGTTGCAGACGCGTGTCAGATCCCACGTTGCCGTGGCTCTGGCGTAGGCCGGTGGCTACAGCTCCGATTCGACCCCTAGCCTGGGAACCTCCATATGCTGCGGGAGCGGCCCAAGAAGTAGCAAAAAGACCAAAAAAAAAAAAAAAAGAGAGAGAGTGGCTACTGACTAGATAATTAGCCAAGAGTGCAGTTTCATTTATATGTATCTGCATTCCTTTGGTGATAGAGACTATATAGATGTAACTTTCAGTGTTTCACTTCATATGGGCCACTGACACTTTCAGGGAGAAAATATAATTGCTATCCTCATACCCACTCATGATTAAACTAATAATATTATTATCTCTCAATCTTTGTTGAAAAAGATGAATGCACTCACATAGATGTGTAGTTTTTGTCTTTGATACGGCTGGGAGAAAGGCACAGAAGTTTTCATTTCAAGGGAGCAATTAGAGAAATGCATGGAATCTTAATTTCTCAATGTGCTCAACAGCAAAGGAGGACATCTGGCTGTAAGCAGACCAACATGCAATCAAATTAACATTATGAGAATACCACTGGCGATTCCCATTTTCTTCCCAACATAAATTATTTTTGAATCCTTTGTAGTTTAAAATATCATTTTATTTAGATTTCTCAGCTAAGAATTTCATCTCCAAAGAGTCTTAAAGTCCTAGTCATTTTGAAGTGACTGTATTTCTCTCAACAAGTTCAAGTAGGGCTGGCCTAGCAAAATGGAGAAGTTGTCATGTCTTTGGCTCCATTTTTCCCCAGAGGGACCACAGCCTCATTAAAAAAGGAAGGGGCAAGAATATCCTTTCAAAAGGAGTGAGAGTTCAGCCTCTGTGAGTCTTTGTCACGTCCCACAATATTCCTGACATGTACAGTCTCTGCACAGGACTAAACAGCTGGATTTGAGGTTAATGCCTAATGAGTGAAAATAATAGCTACTGAGGAGTATAATCAATATTAGCACCAAATACAAACAATCACACTTCAAAAGATTATTGCATTTTTCTAAGTAATAATTGATGTCCATGATTTAGACTTTGAGTAAATATAATATATATGTAAAATCATATTATATTACAAATGATGACCAACTTACTAGCCAAATTTGAACTCTAATGTAATTCTGTATGTGTGTGTGCAATAGTCTCCTTGGGTGTGCATTATAAGTACATGCTGGAAGATGTGTTTTTTCAGCAAATACATTTTCTGGCTACCTTAGTAGTTTTGTTTATTGTTTAAGATACAAATTTGTATTTCACATGTCGTGCACTATTCAGTGATCTTCATAATCCATTATTCAAAGATAAAAACCAGATGCTTATTTATTATAATAACAAACCCATTTAAATAACACAATGAAGAGTATACAATATAAGTCTCTTCCTAGGCTCCAAGCCTCTGCTCAAGAGAGTAACACTCTTAATAGTTTATTATTTATTCCTCCAGAAATTTTTCTGCACAGTTAAAATTAGATATAGTATAATATTTTTGTTTTCTAATTTTAATAACAATATACTTAACATTTTAAGAACTACCTTAATTTTATTGTTAATCTGATGGAAAAACTAAATTGTTCCAATGGAAAATTATTACAATTAACTTAGTCAAGTTTTGTTTTCATAAGGTATCATTGGATATAATTCTAAAATGTAAAATGAGCATTAGGAGTTCAAGAATAGGAGAAAGGAGAACAAAATTAGATTAACTTAATTTCGATAGATATATCCTTGATACATCAATATGAAACATGCAAGTCATTTTAGAAATGTCATGTGAGGAAATTCAAGATCAAGGCAAACACTCCATCTTAAGACACCATTGTTCTACAGGTAAAGAAATACTATCAAAAATCAGGGGGTGGGGGGGAGTTCCCGTCATGGCTCAGTGGTTAACGAATCTGACTAGGAACCATGAGGTTGCGGGTCCCTGGCCTTGCTCAGTGGGTTAAGGATCTGGCATTGCCATGAGCTGTGGTGTAGGTTGCAGACACGGCTCGGATCCTGCCTTGCTGTGGCTCTGGCGTAGGCTGGCAGCTACAGCTCCGATTATAGACCCCTAGCCTGGGAACCTCCATATGTCGCTGCAGCGGCCCTGGAAAAGGCAAAAAAAAAAGATTAAAAAGAATCAGGGGAACAAATATCAATATAACTTTATTATTTTCCAGGTGAAGGGGGTATAGTAGAATATGTTAGGAATTCAACATTTCAAAGAACTAAATTTTAAGTATAATTGTGATTGTGTGCAGAAACAGTCCTATGTCTTGGACATGGGCTGATTTTGTAGTCATCTGTGTCAAAATATTTTTACAAACATTTATATTACTTTACTTGTTAGCGAGGAATTCTAAATCAGGGTCACAGGAAAGGGAGAAAAGCAAAGAAATTCTGGAGACAGAGGGATATCCAGAGTTGAAGACATGGATACTCAAAGTGAAATAGTGGGAGGTACAGAGGAAAAGTACAAACAATAAAGTCATCCCTTTCTCCCAACATCAGGCTCAAGCAAAATTAGAAAATAAACAGTGTCTCTTCAGTGTTTCCCTAAGGATTAGAAGATGACAATCTCATCTCTTGAAGCTCTCTCCCAGCTACTCCCAATCCTCCACTACCCTGGGGAGCAAACAATTTTCCTCTAACACCTTATCCATGCCTGTTTAGTATAATAATAATAAATAGCACCAATAAAATGAAAATGTCTTAGATGCTAGCCCATTATGACTCTATTTTAGGCTGAGAATATTCTTGAAATGGCTGAGAGAAATTTTGATAACTAGTTTATGTTAACGTGATTTCATAATTCATTAACAGTCAAAACTACAGACACTGAATCAGCCAGTGAAAGAGAAAGCAGCCTTATGTGCTTTCTTATATAATACCTGTGGTATGAACCCTTATTAAATTTTAATCCATTAAGCATGTCAGGAAGTAGGAATCTTTAAAATGTCAAGCAGCATTCATTCATATTTGGAATAAATAATAAGACAAATTTTGAATTATTAAGGATTTTAATAATAATGTGAAAATATAAGTACAAAATGTTAAAATATTTAGGGAATTGGAGCAGAATTAAAATACCAACTAATATGTTTCATATTAGAGTATCAATAAAAGAGAAAAAAGATTATGTCAGTGGTAATAACTGGGGAAAACATGTATTTCATTCAGCAATTTTTTTTAATTTATGCAATGTAATGGAATAATCATTTCAGATAATAGAAATAAATATACTGTTTTACAGGACTGAGTGTCAAGAAAAATTGAGAGCCAATGTGAACAATGGAAAGAGAAAAAATAAAATGAAAGAAAAAAGTTCTTTGTTAGGTTGGGAAGATTTTAAATTACAAAAAAATCTTGTGAGCCAGATTGGTAAAAAGAGAGAGCCAAGGAAAATGAAATAACAGGATATAATGAGATAAGAAAGTGTTATAAGGAAGAGAAAGCATGACATTCTACCAAAATAAAATCATAATATAACAAAAATTCACAGGCAGATTTGCAGTTTTGCTCCTAAGAAATTGGATATATCTGCATAGCCTAGGCAATCAATCAATCAGTGTATGTCAATAATATCCAAACTCTTAAATGTTAACGAAAATAATGTGTTTTCATGTTTGCCCATTCTTGGCTAACAAGGTAATTACATGAAGACTGTGTTTGGTGTGAAGTGAAAACATGAAAATGCATTTCAATTAGAGTTGACTTCAACTGGTACTGATGTAACTGATTTAAAAAATGCAATTTTAGTACCTCTATTTGTCACACATTTCCTGTTCATTTAAATGATGGTTGATTTGATAGATTTTAGTCTTACTTGCTGTTTAGCAATAAAGCTTTTAAACTAAACAATCAAGAAAGTTCTTTTAATGTTTTGTGCCCTCAGAAAACATATGCAATATGCAATTAGGATTTGCAATATACCAAACAAGAAACTAAAACAACTTGATTTTTGATAGCTATGCTACATTTGCTGATTTTCATTTTAAACTCCATATTTAAGGCAGTATGTTTAAGGTCAGTAGTAGTAGTAGAAAAGGTTAATTTAGAAGTGACCACTGAGGACAATTACAATAAACATTTATTGACTCCTTTGGCCTAAAGCAGGATGCCTACTAAATTGCTTATGATAGTGGTAGTTCTTATCTGAAATAAATAAGGAAAAAGCCACATCTGTTCATAAACTAAAAATAATGCACACATTGTTTAATGATAGGGCCTCTGGAAGATAACTCAGTAATCTTCATTTTTTTTGAAGCAAAATGTTAAATAGTCTACTACACAAAGAATTTGATAATTTTGTTAGGAATTCCATAGGGGATTGAAAAGAAAGATGCAAACTACGTAGGTTTAATAAAAAAATCCTCATGTTTTAAAAAAAATATTTTCAGCCGGAGATATCCCAGTTGATTTGGTAAAAAATGGAGCACTAGTACAAATATACTTTTTTGACTGCTATTTGCTATTAACTACAAAAAATAAATTTTCAAGTGTGGAATAGGCCCATGAGATTCCTATAATTCCTGATAGCTTTAGCCTGGAAGTCAATAAATACTTAATTGCTAAAAAATGCCAACCATCATCTGAGACTTTCAGCAAATCATAATCTTTTTGCAATAGTAACATCAAAGGTCACTGATCACAAATCACTAAATCACTATAACAAATATAATAATAGTGAAAACATTTGAAATATTGTGAGAATTATCAAAATATGACACAGAGATATGAACTGAGCAAATGCTATTGAAAAAAATGGCTCCTTTAGACCTGCTTAAAGCAGGGTTGCCATAAAGCTTTAATTTGTGAAAAGTGCAATATCTGAAAAGTACAATAAATTGAAGTACAATAAAAAAAGATATGCTTGGAGTTCCCATCGTGGCTCAGTGGTTAACGAATCTGACTGGGAACCATGAGGTTGCAGGTTCGATCCCTGGCCTCGCTCAGTGAGTTAAGGATCTGGTGTTGCCGTGAGCTGTGGTGTAGGTCACAGACATGGCTCAGATCCCGCGTTGCTGTGGCTCTGGTGTAGGCCAGTGGCTACAGCTCCAATTAGACCCCGAGCCTGGGAACCTCCATATGCCGCGGAGCGGCCCAAGAAATAGCAAAAAGACAAAAAAAAAAAAAAGAGATATGCTTGTATCTGATTACTGTATTTTGCCAGCTAGGCAAGAAGAAGAGGATAAAAACCACTTGTTGTCTCATATATGCTTTACCCCCACACATGGTAGATTCTTTAAAAAAAAAAAAATCTGTGTTTATCTATATTGGGTGAATAGACTATTTATCAGGATTTCTGCATTTACTTCACTTAACTGTATGAAGTAGAGTTATTATTATTTATACCAGGAAGAGATAAATTCTACAGAGATTTTGTCCATGATCACACAATTATTCAGTGGTATAGTATATATTTTATCCAATACCCATCCCTCTTTCACCACATCTAATGACTAAGTTACTATTGGCTTGGTAATTACATAGTAAATATATCAATAAAGTAAATATTTTCCAATTTTTGGTCAAGTATTTTTTGTAAATCTCCTCATACTTTCTTTATGATTAATGTAAATTATGCTAAACCTAGACCCTCGCCATTCTTAAAACTGCAGTAATGCCTCTTTTTTTAGGAATCAATTTTAGTGTCTAGTTGAATAATGTATTTAGTCCAGTAGAAAAATTTGCAGTGGAAGCTTTATCGTTCTGAATTCTATGTAAAGTATTATTTATGTTTATTGTTACTTTTTGTAATGATAGCATATGTTTTTTATCTATAGTAATATAATAGTGGATATTAATGATTAATACTACATAAGGACATGAAATAAAATGAGTAATTACCCATCTTAATTTCTTAAGGTAAATTATTTATTTGTTTCTGAAGTAAATATAAGTATTTAGCATTTTCAATTGTAATGTGAAGTTCTTTGGAGGGTAAATGATGGTGTTCTCAAAAATACAAAAATTTTGTTTCATTAGAAGGTATTGTATTGATTCTAAGAAAACTAATAAGCCTAAATTTAACTGTGAGTTTAACAGATCTCCTAACAAAAATGACAAATTATGTCAATTCTACTAAAATAAGTGAAAATCATCAGCATTCCAGAGCTTGAAGTGAAAACTACTCGAGAAATTGTGAAATTAAAAGACCTCAAACTGTTATTGCTGAAGACATGCCTTGACAACACATAATATATTGCACAGATCAACTAATTTTTTAAAGCAATATTCTTTAGTGTGTTCTTATGGTCACAAGTCACAGTTAAGTGCTTAATTTGCAAATATAAAGAAAACTCCCCAGCAATAACCTCAGTTATTCCATAGAAAATTACAAATTATGTGAAAATTTGTAACTCATGACACCATATTCATAAAAGGGAAGATAGAAGCAAAAATACAAAGGGACATTTAGAGGGATATAGGTTTTGCTCATTCACAAAGCTCTCTTTCTGTGCTTGTGCCCCAGATGTCCAAATTCAATAATCTTCTCCAGCCTAGATGATATAGTTACTTGAGTCCAGTTAATACCCATTCTACCTTTAAAAACTCCAGGCTAATCAAGATTCTACCACCTTTTTGAACAACCATAAGAAAGTAAAAGAGAAATTTTCTTGTGAACTGGTAGGGAAGCAATAAAATAACAGATGAAATAATAATCTGAAGAAAAATAAATGGAACCACAAAAGTCAGAGGTAGCATATCAAAATGAAAGGCATACATTCATATTCCATATCAAGTCATTTCCTCAAGGCTTTAAAAAGAAAACAGCAACATGGAAGGAAAATGCAGCAAATTGGGTATTCTAATCTGTTTGCAAGGGCTTTCAAAAGAACAACACAGGGCAAAACTTTAAAATACAATAGCCAAGCCACATACAGCCAGATCGTGGCAATTTACCTTTTAAAAGAGCAAAAAATAAAGAGAAAAAAATATCAAGTGGGAAAGGTAAACACTCAAAAGACTGCTTTTACCTACAGATCTACAAATATCACTAAAGTGGAGTCAGATGCTTGGCATTTCTGTATGTGCTTGACTACTCCAGTGTAGTACATTAAGAGAATGCAGAATGGGCACAGTACAGATTATATTTAATGGCAGGGCACGCATGGCAGCCAAGCCTTGTTGTTGAGCGCTGTGTGCCACACACAGCCACAATCTAAAAAAATAACTGTGAGGCTCATCAACTTAAAAGGAACGCAGAGAATTTAGACAGAGTTCACATTAGAATGACAACAATAATGGAGACCTCTAAGGAAACATTAAACAGAGTCATTAGCCTGGAGAAATCTGAGAAGCTGCATATTTATCGATCTTTAAACAAATTATGGCTTAGCCCTCAAAGGGAAGTAGTCCATACTTTTTACTCTATTGGGCATCACAAAAAGGAAATGAAGTTAAATTGCACGATGAGATATTTAAATTAGACATAAAGAGATATTTCCAGGTAGAGAGAGAGAGAGAGTGGTTTAAAAATTAACTTTCTCCGGAGGTCATTAAATGTATGCCATCTTAATTGAGTTAAGCCTAATGCTGTCTCTAATTTTCTATCACATGTTCCCTTCAATGCTGTCATATTACTGCCCCTGTTATTTTGGCATTATAACAAATTATATTTTTATTATCATGACATCTATTCCTTTGACTAAATGTTTTTCACTCTCTTCTTTTAATCTGTGCAAAATATACAAGGAATAAAACCAAAATATCTTGGGCCAGTCCAGTGCTTTTTTCTTTCTTCTTTTCAGTAGAGATGTTTTAGGGAATTTTTGTGTGTGTGTGTGTGTGTGTGTGTGTGTGTGTGTGTGTGTGTTTGCTATTTCTTTGGGCCGCTCCTGCGGCACATGGAGGTTCCCAGGCTAGGGGTCCAATCGGAGCTGTAGCCACTGGCCTACGCCAGGGCCACAGCAACGCGGAATCCGAGCGGTGTCTGCAACCTACACCACAGCTCATGGCAACGCTGGATCATTAACCCACTGAGCAAGGGCGGGGACCGAACTCGCAACCTCATGGTTCCTAGTCGGATTCGTTAACCACTGCGCCACGACGGGAACTCCAGGAATTATCTTATCTACACATTGATTTCACTTTTAGAAAAGATTAGGACAGCTGGACTGCTTCTAGGAAGACTGAAATCTGGGAGAAAGTGAAATAATATTGCAAGTATTCATTAAGCTAGCTTTATGTAGAGTTTTAAAACATTCCTCCAGCCCCGGATGGGTGGTACTGAGAGCAGGCTTGGGGAATGCTCACTGCACTGAGCCCTCCTCAAGACCTTGTGTCTGTGTTCTCACCCTGAAGCAAGTATCTTAAGACTCATGTAATAATCTTTTTACGGTGGCTAAAAAAAGTCATGTTTTAAGTTTAAAAAAATTTAAATTCCATTTGCAGGAACATTTTCTCTAGTCTTGTTAGTACTGAGTCCAGCCAGATCATTCAGGAAAAAATTAGAAAGCCTTAGACTATTCATACAATCCAGTGAACCCTGCCCCTCCTGTCCCTAAACACTTAGAGTTTCAATGTTTTGAATCAAACATTCCATGTATTTATTTAATCTTCATGCAGATGACATGATACTATGTATAGAAAACCTTAAGAATTCCACACAAAAACTACTCGAACTGATCAAGGAATTCAGCAAAGAAGAAGGATGAAAGATTAACATTCAGAAATTGGTTGCATTTCTGTATACTAAGAATGAAATATTAGAAAAGGAATATAAAAATTGCAATACCTATTTAAATCTTTAAAACTTACTTGTTTGTCAAGTTGGCAGTAATTTAAATGATTAATTTGTTAAATTATAAATAAATACCTACAGATGCACTATCTAATATGACAACTACTAGCCACACATGGCTATTTAAATTTGTTATTAAAATTAAATAAAATCTAATATCTGTTTGCTTAGTCACACTAGCCACATTTCAAGTGCTCCATAACTGCATGGGGCTAGTGGCTACCATCTTGTACAGTACAGATATATAAAATTTTCATTATCATCTAAATTTCTATTTAACCAGTACTCCAAATAATTTTGAGAATTTCCTCTGATGACCACACTCTTGAGTAATATTAAATCAATAAGAAACAATAAGCTACATGGAATTTTGACACTCTGTAGTCTTTTTTTTAAAAAACTGGGTTATGAGCAGTCTTTTTCAATAAAGGGTTTATACTTCTGTGGTACAGGCAGGTATAACATAAATAGCTACAAACTTGCCATTCAAAACATTCTTAGCAATAAAAACAATTCATACAACTTATAGGAAAGCAAACTTCAGTTGGCATGTCAAGGGTGAAAACATTTTGGCTATTAATTGCATAGAGCTGCCTCTACCAAAGTTATCCTGGGTATTGTCTTCAATAACTTTTCATCATGTTAAATCATAAATCCATTAAAATAATCATTTTAAAAGATGGATGATGGCAGACTAAAAACAGTAGAATCATTATTCTAGTAAAGTTTGGCATTCATTCTACTCAAGAGATGCAAATTTTCTTACATGAAGTTAGAGGCACTAAATGTTAGCAGAGGTTGGAATGTCTGAAAAATTATTACTGAAATACCTGTAAGTATTATTAAATATTCAAGATACCTAAGATATTCTGGGCATTATATTACTACATCGCTTTCTTTTTCAAAATCCTTTAAGATTTTTTTCCACCCTGCTTAAAGAATTAAGTCCATTCCTTCTTAGGTTTTCATTGTAAGTGTTCTATGATTTGGTGCTGATTTAGTCTCTTGATTTTATCTCCTGAAATCTCCTAAAAGCAACACTCATGCACTCTATGTTAGTTTCCAATAAGGTAGTATTTCCCACAGGATGTCCTTGAAAACACTAATTTCAGGAGACTAATAGGTGTTACATTTTAATAATAATGTTCCAAGGTCAAATGCATTTGGAAAATGGTATGATAAGCAAAGTTAATCAGGTTTTATTTTTCTATAAATCTCAGACCCTTTAGGATACTAGTGTGAATTAAGAAGAGCCAGAGAGTGGATATAGAGTGAACTATTTCCCAAATGAATTTTTTCACAAAATACTTTTTTTAAAATGAAGTACCTTGATATCTGTGTTCTGAAGGACATAGTTTAAGCAAAACTGAGATGGTAGGAAGAGCACAGGATTTGGAATCTGATGGTCTTGGGGTCAAATTCCACTTAATATTCACCAATAGTTCAACCCTGGACAGGTAAATCTTTAGACTTGCGTTTCTTGCCAGATAAATGAAAAGAGTTATATTTAGCTTAGAAAGTCATTGTAGTAATTTAATAAGGAAACATATATTAAACACCAATATTGATCATTGCCATATGTTATGTGGTCAGTAAATATTAGTTTTGTTGCTTTTCCTCAACTTACAGTCAAACACAACTCTTCAGTTTCCTTAAATATATGTAACTTTTTGCTTTTGGAGATGATAGAAATGGGTTAACATTTATGCACATGTTTTTTCATGGTATTTTTGACCTCTCTTCCTATTTTTATTCTCTCGTCCTTTAAATTCACCTTCTGTAGAAAGCCTTTTGCTTAATCATTACTTTAAAACTAGTACCTCCCCTGTTTGTATACCTATGGAAAAGAATTTGCATCACTATTCCATAAATCCCTGTTCCTCTATTAAACTGTAATTTCTGTGTCATCAATTATTGATAGACAAGAATAAAAATTTTTAATTAAGATAAATGCATAAATGATAGTTTTATTTTCTAGGAAAACCAGAAGCAGGAGACTTTCTCTTGTTAGTGACATAGCAATGAGATTTAAAAGAGTGATTTTCAACATCAACAAGCTGCCCATAGATCTCTGACACATTTTGTAAATGAATTTTTAATTTCCTATTGCTTTTAGTGTTTATTGGATGATGAAAAAACTTTACTTATTCATGTCTCTCTCTAATCTTTTCATCACTACCGTCCCAATATTATCCTCCAAGAGTTTTGCAATTTTTTTTCTTTGGGTTCTCAAGAAATACCTAAGTTCCATACTTCTCTGGATTTAGTGTAATTTATATTTGACTGCATTCAAAGCCTGTAAATTAGTTTATAAAATTAAGATTTCTCTTCTGGTTTGCACTTGTATCTCAGTGTTAAGAAGCCAAATAACAGATTGGAAGGAAAGACGGATTTTTAGTCAAATATCCTTGGCTTAAAATCTCGGATTCACTGCTTATTTAAACATTTGAACTTGAAGTTTAGAGAAATTAGGCATATTCCCAATTTTATGTCTAAAAGGAGATAATATTTCATAAGGTTATTGTAAAGAGTTAATGAAATTATATATATGTGTATACCATTCTTGGTAAAGGAACATATTTTTGATGTTATTTTACATAAATGTGGCTTTATTATTTTTAAGTATATAACAACTTTTAGTATTTAATAAAGTTTAATTTGAATATTCCCAAATACACTTGGTGCTATTTTCATATTCTCTACTTGCTTCAATACTCTTCAACAAATCAGAAATTTGATGATTCCAGAGTTCCCGTTGTGGCTCAGCGGTTAACGAACCCAACTAGTAATCATGAGGTTGCAGGTTCGATCCCTGGACTTTCTCAGAGGGTTAAGGATCTGGTGTTGCCGTGAGTTGTGGTGTAGGTCGCAGATGCAGCTCAGATCCCGAGTTGCTGTGGCTCTGGCGTAGGGTGGCAGTTACAGCTCTGATTAGACCCCTAGCCTGGGAACCTCCATATGTCATGGATGTGGCCCTTAAAAAAAAAAAAAAAAAAAAAAAGACAAAAGACAAAAGACAAAAAAAAAGGAAAGAAAAGAAATTTGATGATTCCACAGATAGAGAGTGATTGGGAGTCCAGGGTATTCCTCAGTCTTCATCTCAGCATATCAGCCTCTAGACTTTTTTTAACAATATTCTCACTAAGTGGTAATAATTCATTAAACTACATTTCCCTGAAAGTAATTTTTTTATTTCTTTACTCCTATTTGATATTTTGGTAGAAAGTCACAATTAATCAAACAAAAAGAAAATTCCACAACTGACAGAGAGAGAAAGTTATGAGGACCTAAATAGCAGTTAGGATTATATTAAGTAAAAAATGCTTTAATATGTGGCCTGATGTTGTATTTCAACATACAGAGATCCAACACGGCTGATGCAGAAGTGTGTGAATAGTACTGAACCTCAGATTTACTATAAGGACAGAGCCCAAAGTTCACGTCATTGGTACTCTATCAGGCCTAAGGGAAAGATTCACTAATTCACACTACCCCATCCACTCTGCCTCTTAGCAGTAGAAGTGGCTGCTAGAAGGTTTTGATAAATTCATTCATTCTTTTTTCTTTTTTTTTTTTTTTTTTTCCTGTTTAGGGCTGCACATGTGGCACATGGAGTTCCCAGGCTAGAGGGTGAATTGGAGCTACAGCCGCCGGCCTAAACCACAGCCACAGCAACACCAGATCTGAGCCACATCTGCGACCTACACCACAGCTTATGGCAATGCTGGATCCTTAACCCACTGAGTGAGGCCAGGGATCAAACCCCCAACCTCATGGTTCCTAGTCGTATTTGTTTCTGCTGTGCCACAAGGGGAACTCCATTTGTCAGTATTTTTTTAAATTGAAGCATAGTTAACTTACAATGTTAGGTTGGTTTCAAGTGTACACAAAAGTGATTATATTATACATACATATATATTCTTTTTCAGATTCTTTTCCACTATGCGATATCACAAGATATTGAGTATTATTCCTCACAATTTCTGCTAATGAAAACTAACTTCTGGTTTTAATAGGTGTTTCCATTGGACTTCAACTAGAAGGGAACTATTCAAGAAAATAGAGACACAAAATGTCTGAATACTTCAGAGAAACAATAACGGCCATATAATCAAAGGATTAATCTTTAAAGACTAGACGTGTATTTATTTTGGAGTGAGAAAATAATTTTTATCCCAGGAGACAGATCATATTGACGATAATCAATTTGGGACTATATTTCTATTACTGTTCTACTCCTAACTCAGAGTAATATTCTTTTATCATATCATAAAACAGAGTCAAAGTTCTTAGAAAATATTAAATGGTGTCTAAAAATAAAATAAAACAGCCATAATAATGACGTATGTTTTAAACCAACCCAAGCATGCAAAAATTTACCTGACATTTAAGTTCTCTTGGTATTTAGGAGAGAAAAATTGCTATTTCTATGGAAATAATTTTCCCCAACAGAGAGTGAAATGTTCTATTTATTTTATCCAAGTGTAAGTTATTTGTGTTTCATTAGAATTACCAGCAGACTACTGCTCTCCACCTGATGCCTGCAATAATTTTAAGCCCTCTTCTCTTTTGTCTCAGATAACCTAGGTTGAGCACTCTCTTTTTTTTGGGAGCACTCCAAGTCTTTCCTATTAGATCAATTGTGTCTTCCCATGTTATACTAATCCTGTCTCTTCAGAAAACAAGTGCACATGTTTTTCACAGGTATCATATCATTTATGACAAAGGGAAAGAGCAACCACATAGAAACCTCAAAAGACAGAGAGGTTGGAAATGTTCTCTGAGTGGAAAAGTGAAGAGGGAATAAAAATAATAGCATTTCCAGAGGAAGTGACCTTGCCTGATTGGATTTGTATAGTGTTCCCACCAAACTAACCCACTGATTGCTCTCAAGCACATTTCATACCTGCCCTCTTCATGCTGTGCTCTTGTTCCACCAACTTGGTGTCAGTACCCAGCTGGATTACATCTAGTCTTCAGCTATATCACAATGCCTTACTTGTTCTGGAGCTGGGGCTGATCATTTTAGTCTCTAAGTAGGCTTATTATCTATTTTTATTGGTAGCTGTTTTCCAGTTGTCTGAGACAGTATACTCCTCCCCCAGCGCAAGCTCCTTCCTTGCCTCCTGCTCAAAATCCCAGCCTCTTATTGCAGATCTTACCATCATATGGCCAATATGAAGTAGTCAGGTGTAAGGATTTGGCCAACACTAGGCCAAACATATTACACTCCTTTGCCTGATCAATTTGCTCCATTCTTGGTATTTTGGAAGTTGCTGTGTTTGTTTTATGTTGTTTTTAACTTAGAACAAGAAAGATGATCCTTCATAGTTTACCTTTTATAGCAAGTCTAAGAAATACAACCTTAGAATCCATCTCCTAGTAGCTATGTTGAAGAGGATAATCTCAGAGAATCAAACTGACACGGAGAGAAAAGAGAGAGAAACAGATCAAGACAGAGACAGAGAGAAAGTGAGAATTTTGGAGAGCAGTGTGTAATTTTAATCATGTATGAGATCTAACTATACCCTTGAACACTTGTGATTTTATGTTAGATCTATGTTAGATATCATTATAGTCTTTTTTGGTATAAATTAGTTCAAAATTCAGTTCTGTAATAGAAATTAAAAGATAGCAAAGTAATACTTCAATGTCACCCTAAAAATACAGGATCCCATGCTATTCTTAGTCTTTTATATACATGATCTTTTCAAATCTCTTGGGAGTTGTGACTATATTTTATGTTTATGCTCATCCCTTTTGGTACCACCATAGCCAAAGGAACTCAAAGAACACTTATTGGTTGATCTAAGAAGACACAGTTGTAAGATTGCTTCCACTTTTTTTTTAAATTATTCCTTGCCATGCTTATCAAATTTTCACACTAGCATTAGCAAGATGGGAGGAGAGGAATGCCATAATTTACCTTGTCTTCATTAAAAGCAATGAATTTGGTATATGGACAAAATATAAAATTTTATATGCAGGAATTATAAAGGCCAACTCTTCTAACTTCCATATTAAAAAGTGAGATCAGAACTCAGATGCATGTAGAAGAAGAGTAAAAATTCACTTCACCCAAATTTGGAATTTCTCTAAATCACATTTCTAAAAATCTCTTAATAGTTAAAATGGGGTATTAAAATGAACTACTGGAGAATTTTTTCAAAAAGGATTTTTTCATATAAGTGTCTTCAATGCTGACATATATTTAAGTTGGTCAAGTACCTTGCCATAAATCAAATAAACTAGTAATTCTTGTAATTTTTAATTTCCTACATAAAGTATCTTTGGTGTCTATGCATCTAAATATCTTTTATTTTATTTCTTAATCAATATTGTTAAAGGCCTTATTTTCCTATCCATAGAGCAAAATAGAGAACAGAGTATCACACAGGACTAAAGGAGTATCATTGTTAGTAGTAGACCCACAAAGGTCAAAATTAGGGAAAACCTAAATCCATTCCCTTAGCTTTTTCCTATTGTTATTTTTTTGAAATGGAGTCATATAGCCAAGTTCCTATCAAGTCAAAGTACTAAGTCATATTGTTTACTCTTACTAGGGTAAAAAGCCTATCTCTGATTGCACACCTGGCCTTCTGCAGTTCAAATGTTCATTGTTATGGCATTTCAGAATATGTGAAGTATACACAAATTTGTTGTTTGATATTCTAATTTTCATATCAAAAAAGAATACTTTTCATTTGCTTCATTAATGGCAATTGTGTTGTCTTAAATCAGGAAAAAAATTTCAGAGTTTGGAAGTTATTTTAATAATCTGAATTATTTTTTCTTACAGAGGCAGTAATAAGTTGGAATGGACTAGATATTCAAAATCTTTGTGGTTAGTTTAAAATAGAAAAGTCAACAAAACACTCAAACTGCTGCATAGATAAGTGTCTTTTCTATTATGTATTTCACCATCAGGAAGTCAATTACTCTTGGCTGTGTTTCCCCACAGGTGATATTTAGATTTCGCCAGAGAAAATTTTCTTATCTGAATTTCACTTTTTCTACTCAACACTCCATTCTGACCTACTTAAGATGTATGAATACTTAATGATCTCTTGCTCATTTATTTGAAATTGAAGTTGAAACCATCATTGAAGCTCCATGAGGACTTACTTGTAGATATGGATTTTGTGTTGCTATTTTAAGATTACAGGGGAGTATATAAATATACATATGTAAATATATATACATATGTGAATCATATATAAATATATATACATATGTGAATCATATATATGCATATATATTTTTAAATTTATATTAATATAAATTATATATATTTTATTTTTAATTTATGGTTGCCTCAAACCCAGTACTATTATTAGTTATATGAGAGATAAGTTTAGGAGACAAGCAAGAATTATCATTCATAGTTAGGAATATTTGCTTAATGGACTATCTCATAATTTTTCATAATTGTAAGCCTCCTTGAGCTAATGCAATAGGATAAAAAATATATTTAAGGTCAGAGTTCTGACATTTCAAGCATTGTGACGTTTCTGAGCTTGACTGGCCCTAAGTGTAAATTTTAGCAAATTATAATAGTGCCTGGGTAGCCTTTTGTGAATATTTATTGAGATAAAGAGTTTAAAAAGCTCTTGATAAGTGATAATACGCTATAAATATATTGTTTGCTTTTATATGAAAGTGTTCATAACATGTGGTGTTTGCATATGTTCTAGAGACAGTAGAATTATACCTATGTATTTAATAATCAAAATCTCACTTTTGGCTAACTGAAATTAAAGAGGTTTAAAAACATATTCGGAGTTGATTTGTATTTTTCTGCTTCTTTGCAACCTAGGACTTTCTTATTGGATGACAAACATTATGAATTTATGTTGCTGAATGCTAGAATTTTTGGAATTCTTTTAAGTGATTAACTTTTTATAGCAGGCAATTAAATTACCTGCAGATTACCATGATCTTTCTTTTACATCATTCTACATTATTTTAGGACATGTCTAGAGTGGCTTTATTCTAGCACTGATAAAACCCCTTTCAGGATAGCTAGCCAAGGTAGGAGGTAAAACAATTCCCAGTCTTACATAAACAGGAATTTTCTATGTAACAGCACCAGAGTAATTTTTCTTCCTTTGGAAGTTGTGCTTGTCTGGCCATATGAGATCTTACCTATGCATGTATAACTTGCTATTGGACCAAAGACTCAGGAGAACAACTTTGCAGATTTCTATAGCTCTTTCTCTCTATCTCTTCTTTCCTCTTGGATGTTATACACTGCAAATTCAAACTGTCTCAACCTCTACGAACTCCAACCTTTATCTTTTCAACTAGTGTTAAGTACCACCAGATGCAAACATGGAATTTAGTTTATTTTAAATAATGATGAGTTTGAAATACTAAGTAACTAAACAATAAATACATTGGCTTACTTTACTGTAAATATTTTAAAATAGATACAATTTAGTACATTAATTTTAAAGTAATAGTTACATAAAATATTCCTCTTTATGTTGGCAATAAACTTTTCAAAGGTACTAGAGTAATTTTTGGCATGTTATTCTAAGAACAGGACCGAGCAGAAGATTTTTTTCAGGAAACTATGGGCCTGATGACATTTAAGGCAAAATATTTTTATCATATCTTTTGGACATAATTTTAAAAAATAAATGAATATAAAAGTAGTTATAGACCAATAGCAAAATAAGATTTTTATAAGTTGATAAGTCATACTTAAGTCTTTTTTATGCAAAATTATTTTGGAATTAAAATGTAGTTTGGGAAATCTGATGGCATTCCAAACTATACATTATCAGATTCAGGTTTTATGCTCAGACTGTCTGTCTACACATAGGTTCTTGTTTTCTCCTTCTATTGGAGTTCCTTAAGTTTCTATGTAATAGGAATATGATGAGGGTCCATTATTAAAGAGTTCACAGTCCAGACTAAGATTCAGAAAAGTAAATAGGTAATTAAAATTGAGTGTCTTGCTGTCAGGATACAGCAAAGAGAGCAATTAATATGGTTTTGGAGAGGGGACTGGATAATCTTCTTAGAGGTAACATGTAGTTGAGATTTGAAGAATGACTAAAATATATATATTCCATAGACTCTCTCTATATAGAGCTAGAACTCTGCATATAGATTGCTATCTATATAGATAAGACAGGGCACCATAAAACTCTTAGAAGAGAACCCACTGCAACACTTTCATAGTCACAGTAAAGAATGTGTTGTTTTCAGCAAGTGGTGCTGGGAAAGTTGGACAGCTGCATGTAAATCAGTGAAGTTAGAATGTACACTCACACATATACAAAAATAAACTCAAAATGGATTAAAGACTTAAATATAAGACAGGACACCCTACAACTCTTAGAAGAGAATACAGGGAAAAATATTCTCTGACATAAATTGTACCAATATTTTCCTAGGCCAGTCTAATAGAAACAAAAGCAAAAGTAAACAAATGGGGCCTAATCAAATATACAAGTTTTGCATAACAAAGGAAACCATAAGCAAAATGAAAAGAAGACATATAGACTGGGATGAAACATTTGTGCAACCAGTAAGGGCTTAATTTCCAAGAATACAAACGGCTCATACAACTCAAGCATAAAAAATAAACAACCCAATCAAAAAATGGGCATCAGATCTAAATAGACATTTCTCAATGGAAAAATGGGCAAAAGACCTGAATAGACTGTTCTCCAAGGAAGATATACAGATGGCCAGAAAACACATGAGAAAATGCTCAACATCGCTGATTATAAGAGAAATGCAAATCAAAACTACCATGAGATACCACCTCACACCAGTCAGAATGGCCATCATTAATAAGTCCACAAATAACAAGTGTTGGAGGAGCTGTGGAGAAAAGGGAATCCTCCTGCACTGTTGGTGGGAATGTAAACTGGTACAGCCACTATGGAGAACGGTTTGGAGATACCTTAGAAATCTATCCATAGAACTTTCATATGACCCTGCAATCCCACTCTTGGGCATCTATCCGGACAAAACTCTACTTAAAAGAGACACATGCACCCGCATGTTCATTGTAGCACTATTCACAATAGCCAGGACATGGAAACAACCCAAATGTCCATCGACAGAGGATTGGATTCGGAAGAAGTGGTATATATACACAATGGAATACTACTCAGCCATCAAAAAGAATGACATAATGCCATTTGCAGCAACATGGATGGTACTAGAGAATCTCATCCTGAGTGAAATGAGCCAGAAAGACAAAGACAAATACCATATGATATCACTTATACCTGGAATCTAATATCCAGCACAAATGAACATCTCCTCAGAAAAGAAAATCATGGACTTGGAAAATAGACTTGTGGCTGCCTGATGGGAGAAGGAGGGAGTGGGAGGGATCAGGAGCTTGGGCTTATCAGACACAACTTAGAATAGATTTACAAGGAGGATCCTGCTGAGTAGCATTGAGATCTATGTCTAGATACTCATATTGCAACAGAACAAAGGGTGGGGGAAAAAAATGTATACATGTAAGGATAACCTGACCCCCTTGTTGTACAGTGGGAAAATAAAATAAAATAGAAAATAAATAAATAAATAGACATTTCTCTAAAGACATACAGATGGCTAGTAGGCACATGAAAAAAATGTGCAACATCACTAATTATTAGAGAAATGCAAATCAACACTACAACTCACACCAGTCAGAATGGCCATCATTAAAAAGTGCGCAAATAACAAATGCTGGAGAGAGTGTAGAAAAAAGGGAATCCTCCTACACTGTTGCTGGAATGTAAATTGGTACAGTATTATGGAGTGTCCTCGAAAATAGAGTTGCCATATAATCCAGTAATCTCACTCCCACGCATATATCCAGAGAAAACTCTAATTCAAGAAGGCACATGCATCCCTATGTTCATAGAAGCACGATTCACAATAGCCAAGATATGGAAGGAATCTAAATGTCCATCAACAGATGAATATATAAAGAAGATGTGATTTATATAGAATATATATATAAAGGAATATTATCCAACCATAAAAACGAGTGAAATAATGGCATTTGAAGCAGCTACTCTGATGGACCTAGAGTTTATGTTACTAAGCCAAGTGAGTCAGAAAGGCAAATACCATATAACATCACTTTTAAGTGGACTTAAAAAAAAATATGACACAAATGAACTTACCTATGACACAGAAATAGACTCAGACTACAAATAGACTCACAGAGAGAAAAGACTTGTGGTTGCCAAGGGGAGGGAGCAGGGAGAGTTGGATTGAGTGTTTGGGACCGGCAGATGCAAACTATTACATATAGAATGGATAAACAAGAAGGTCCTACTGTATAGCACAGGGAACAATAATGGATCTCATTAAGGTTAATTCAAGTTTTGTTTCTCTTGACTTAGGTAAAAAAAAAAATGTAAAATTGTATCCAAAATCTGGATATGTGATTAAAAACTTAAAAAAACTAAAGACATTAAGGTAGTGGGTAGCAGAAGGCATTTTCAAGAATTTCATCTCTTTTGGGATGTTCTCTTTCTGGGTCGGAGAGGTACACGTTAGCTCTTAGCTCACAGGACGTGAAAGTTTTAACGTCTTTATTCACAAAACACAATAAAATATATTGTCCAAAGTATTCTTAAACATTGGCATGTATGAATGGCTTTATTCTGCTTTCATGCAATGGATGAATTGTACTTTTATTTAATTAACATAACTAGAGTGTCAAACAATGAATGGGTGTAATTGTGTATTTGGGTAAAAAAGCAACAACAAAGGAATCAAGTCCAGTGAGAACTCACATCAAAACATAGATTGTATTGGCATTCAGGCATCTCATCTGGGCTTTGTCACTGGGCAGGTATGTGACTTGCAGCTTTTCACTTAACCTACCTGGAAACGTGCTGCCTCCTCTGAAAAACAAAGGGGTATGTTTACATGAATTCTACGGGTTTCATTTTGTTTGTTTTTTTTTTTTTGCGAGGGTGGGGGGAACCCTAAAATTCTACCAGGTAACAACTTTATTGCCTGATGAATAAATATATGATCATTGCTTATAAAAGCACTGTGAGGGTTAACACTGAACATTTTTATGTCTCTAATTAATGCCTTAAATATCTTGAGATATATTGAGAAAGACTCAAAATATAAGAATATAAAATACGTTTTTGGCAAATGAGAACCCGGGAGATTCTAAGTTATATCACACCTAATACAGGAGACATTCTGAGACTTAATTATAATGATTTACCCAGCAAGAAGGGAAATAACAGAAATCTTTTACAACCCACTAGTCAATAGCCAGGCACAAGTTTATAAATAGCTGCCAATAAATATAATCTTAAATTTACAACACATAATCTTTTCTTTCCTCCATCTTAAGGAAATTGGAGATAACTGAGAAGTAATTCAAGTTTAATTTCAAAATAGTTTAAGTATCCTTCTTACTACTGATGCCAACTCTTAGCAAATTAAGTATTTTGCTGAAAGAGCACATGCAAATAAAAAGGGGGAAAGCCCTAAACCCAAAAAGAACCCCTATTAATGGCTTCTTGAAAAATACAACAAAAGCCTAGATACTGAATCTACAGCTGCAGTTAACACTCCATCATTGAGCTATGATGGACAATACTGGTACTGTACAGATTCAGGCTAAATTGATGCTGTTGGTTTTTGTTTCTAAAGACAAAAAAAAAAAATGTATGAAACAACTTCAGTTCTCACTAAGCCAAATCTGTGATCCCATCTGTTCAGATTTTATGCTTTAAGAAGAAAAAAGAAATCAACCTCAAAAACAAACCTCTTTCATCTAATACTATTAAGATATTCAGCGGGAGAACTAGATAAAACCCTTGGAATTTTATTCAACTTGAGCAACTTTAAACGGCAAAGCCACCGTTGTTTTCAATATCTAGGGAAACCTGTTCTAAGAAAGCATGGGAATGAGTAAGGAGCTAGACCTATGCAAAGGGATGTGGCTTCTTTTTTCCTGGCAAAATCCAAGTTGTTAAGGGTTATAGCCTGGAATCCTGTTCAGTTCTTCCATTTCATTAAAAGCAAAGAGGTGATCTGTCTGAAACTACCAAGTAGAAACATCACATTTTTTTTCTTTTAATTTGTAACTAACTTTTAAAAGGATAAATAAATGTCCATCAAAATTTTTTTACTGATTATCTTTCTTCTTAGCAGGAAAGAAATTTGATATAAATACAAAATGCTATTGCCTAATGAAATGCTTACTAGAGAATAACTAATTGGCTTAAAATAGCTTAATTATAGGCCTGATTAAATTTTTCAGTTGATGTTTGTATTGGCTTCCTGGGTGCAATAAGTATTGCACTTCTTTAGAATTTATGATGTTTGTGAATAATCTGCTTCATAATTTAAAATACAGTCAACAAAGTATTGTTCAATTTTAAGAAAAAGCTTTAGATACAATAATTTCTCAGACTTAAAATTTACTTCATCACTATTGATTATGATAATTTTATATATTCCAGTAAGGCTTCAGAATAGATGGTATATTAATAGTTTTGCACTTTATTAAATACAATTAATTTTATGATATTCTTTTGATATTAATCTGGGTATAGGACTTATTATTTTATTGTTCCTATTGTCATGACTTAGATATATTTCCTTCACAAATGAAAATATAGAAAGGAGATTGAAGGCCTAATGCTCTTTATCAGATACCAAGAATTGGGTAAAGGAGGAATCAGAAAACACCTGTAATGGATTAAGACAGCCAATGCAGACTCATTAAAAAATGTGCTGAGTACATTGATCTTCCTTCTTCATGCTAGTAAACAAAACAATTTTGACATCCTGTGATATGAATGAAAGGACAGCATTTCTATTAACTTGTTCCCAAATCCTTACCCCATAGTATATTCTTTATAATAATAATAGCAGCTAATATTTAGCGAGGACTTACTTTGTGGCAGACACTAGACAAAGTTCTTTAGTATCGTCTGTTATATGTTGTTCAGCATAACTTCCTTACAACCTTCTTATCCCCATTTTCACATGTGAGAAACCAAAAACACAGAGAGGTTAATTAACTTGCTCAGAGTGATGGACTGGGATTCTGACCCAAACTATATAGCATTTGATATCTATCCAAGGATAATAGATAAGATTTTTTTTTCAAAAGGTTTTTCATTAAATGGAAAAAAAAATCAGAAATATTTAAGTACATGTTATTTATTACTCAATTCACTTTTTAACTGGTAGTCAAATCATGTAGAGATTGCAGTCAATGCTCTTGAAAATTCTCCAATTTAAAAAAAAAATTTTTTTTTGCTTAGGTATTAAGTTTCTTCAACTACAAAAGGATCAATGAGAAATGGAAAACTAATATTTGAAGACAGCTACTATGGAAGTCTTCCATTTGAGGGAAAACTCAATAAATTTGTTACTCATTAAATATTTACACTTTGCTCCAAGGCAATTTAATATGTAATAAATGTAAGCAGGAAAAAGTTATGTACTTATGTTACGCATTATGATCCTTAAAATAGAACAAGGATTGTTTGTAAACAGCAAAAATAAATAATTCAAGATGCAAAACAAATGAAAGAAACTAAATTTATCCATTGTCAAAAACATTACCTCTAGCAATGATTTAACTGGGATTATTTGTAATTTTGCTGCTTCATATTGGTGGCATTGTATGTGGGTTCAATAAACTTAATGATAAAAATATGTCATGTTTCAGCCCTTTTGGATTAAGAGACAGTTTTGCATTCGCAATCTCACTTGATTAGATGAAATAATGACCACAGCCGTCTTATTTTCAGGTAAATGGGTATCAGGCAGAGTTTTTCAATAAAGACCATGGAGAAATTACTTATTACAAGGTATTAATCTCAGAGCATACACACCCTTCCCGATGGTTGAAGAGTCATGATAAAGTTGTTTTTATGGAAGGCTAACAGGATTATAATCCATAAAATGGAGTGATGAGAATGGTGTTAGAAAATCATTTAGAAAAAAAACTGGAGGAACGACAAGGAGTGTTTAAAACATATTTAAAATGATAATTGCATATATCACTTCAAAATTTCCACAAGATTATTAAAATGCAAATTGTTATTTGATAAAAGATAAGAATGAAGTCACAGCTATAGATTAAAGAGTCACTCATTTAGTAGGAATAATTTCAATTGAAAGCAGAGTAAAATAATAGCCTGGAGCACAGAATCATAAAGAGACAGGAAAGTAGAGGACGAAGGGTCAAAGACAAAACCTCAGAATTTAGGCAAAGCCTTATATTGATTATTTTATGCATGTGCTGATCTACATTTCAATAAATGTCATCATTTCATTGTTCTCTTTAAGAAAGAAGGTAATGCTGCTATTATTTCTTTGACTCTGTAACCCATTTGCAACTACTTACTTCATAATTTTTACATTTTCCAGATATAAGAGTTTATTATATTTCTATATTTGAAATATTTACCTGCTGTACAGAAAACTTTGTCAGGAAATAAAATCTTAACAAGCAATACCAGGAAGATGATGCCTTTGCCTCATAACTATTCCCTGTACATTTACCCTCACCACCTTAAAATTATCCTTCTTATGGGTGATTTTTCATAACATCTCCTCATAGATTCTTTCACCTCCTTTGTGCCACTAGCTCAGGGGTTCTTATACTGAGGTTTTTAGCCTTGAGTCTAAATTTCATCATATCTGTACTAGGTTGCAATCTCAAAAGTACACATTGGTACAGAGAAACAGATAGTATTGTGGGAAATAAATATCTGATGACAAAAAAATTAGTGCGTGAAGGGAATGGTTCTATAACAAAATTAGTGCCATAAAGCTGCCCTTTATCTTTCCTTTGGATGTCTGAAACATTTTGGCTGAGGCACAATGGCAACTTCAAATTAGGGGCAAAGATGTATCCACAGAAAGGATTTATGAACTTAGATGTGTTCTCCTGCAAGATAAAGGGCAAAATAAGAAGGGCCACCATCACCAACATCCCCCTCCCCTCAAAAAAAGAACACTAGATTAGGAAAACAGTCTAACATTTGTACAGACTCATCCACTAACAACATGGCAGGTAATTTGAACTTTTTGAGCTTAAACATTTTCCTCTCCTTTATAAAATAATAAGATTAGACTATTTTTGTGAATCTTTCCATTTACCATCTTTTCTAAGAAGCTATCGTTTTCCACAGAGTAGCTGGAGTGTTTATTCTATTGCAGGATGAAAAATATAGTCTACGTAAAAAGCTGTCATGAAAATTCATCTTAGGTAGAGAAGTATATTGTTTGCAAAATATATTGATAGGTGTTTGATTACAGAAGATAAGACCCTAGAATTATGATTATGAGTGACATAGTTCTAATTAAGACACATAAAAACATAGCTTCTGACATCTTGAAAGAAAAGAGGATGAGAAAATGAGACCAAACAAGGAACTTGGCAAAAGAACACTTATTTAGAGATGAGTTTCTTCCCAGCTAAGCCATAGTAAAGCAGTCTAGAATCATGAAATACCTAATGTATAGCTTGCTTATAGAATAGATAAAGCAGTTAAGTTGCAAATCTCTGTGCCAATGGGTAGCAATGCAGATACAATCCTTAAGAAGCCTGGAACACAAAATCAGAGAAAAGCATAAGAGAGTAAGCTTTTGAAATTTGCAGAAACTGTGGGGAAGGCTTTAAAATCCACCACAGATGGAGGAATTGGAACTCAGGCCAAGCCAAACAAAATCTTCGAAAGTAAAAAATCCTGATATGACATCTGGCTTACAATTCCAAATTGTTAGTAGCATCACTGCGCTGATTGCAGCCTCTTTTTTATTTCCCCATTATCCTGGAAATAACATCCAAAAATGTTTACGTGAATTACCAAACTCTATTCAATTTAACCCCTGTCTACCAAAAGTCATTACTCATATAATATTTTGTCTAGCTATTGAATCCCAATCAGTGAGCCAAACTGCATAAATCTTGGGCCAAATATTTCATCTTTTCTTTACCAAAAATGTTGCCCCTCCCCGTTTCCCTTTGACCTTAGATAACAATGTCTCAGCTTAAATTATTTTTCTCCAGTTTGACTTTCTTGATCCCTTAGACTAGGTTTAATGTCCATGTTTTATGCTGTCCCCAAACATTTTCTGGTTCTGACCCTTTCATACTACTCCTCATACTTGGTTTTAACTTTGTCTTTCCTTCTAAAACATGAGGGCAAAGACCACACCTATATTGTTTATCTTTCTACCCCCAATACTTAGCATAGTGCTTGGAATATTGTAGGAGATAAATAAATTTGCACAGAATGTCTGTTTTATAAAAATAATGAATAATTTCAGGTTCTAGGACAGGTTTTAAATAGTCCCTATGAGTTCAGAGTACACTGTAATAGCCCTATTCCTCAGTAACGGAGTGGTCATATTTGCTAAGGGATAAAAGCAAAATGAATTATGCCACTGGCAAATGTCAGTAATCTAAAGAGTAGAACTCTACTTTTTATCATTTGTTATTTGCATGATAATGTCATTGATCTGGTCATTATCCAAAATGATTAAAACAGTCTACTTTCTGATTACCCATCCTCTGGTCATTTGGGCTAGATTGCTTGCTCAATTATTCCAGATTGTTTTCTTTCCAATCAAGGAAACTGAAGAAGCCTTATAACTGGCCTACCTGCTCCCTTAAAATCCATTTTACACCCAAAGCCACAGTAAACAATTTAAAACATAAATCTAGTCTGACTAAGCTCTAAGTTAAACCTTTGAAAGTGTTATACTTAGGAAGCAGCAAGCCAAAAGATTTAACATGATTTATAAGACCCTGAATGATATATGAGATTTCACACCTTACCCTCCAGAATGCCGATCATTCATTTATTTGACAAATATTTATGGGTGTAAAATATGACAGACATTGAAATAGTTGCTGGGGATGCAGAATGTCTGCCCTCATAGAGCTTGCACTCCTGGTCAGAGGAACTAAATCAATCTCTTCATACCACTTTCCAACCCACCATCATTCTATCACATTAATACTGTCCTTGCTAAGTTGCCCATGAACATCACTGTGAAAACACAAGTGGCATATTTTTAACCCTCATCTTACTTTGCATCTCCAAAGCCTATGATAAATTACCCACTCAGTCTCCTATAAATACATGTATGTCCCGATTCCCCTACCTAAATAGTGACACCGTCTCAATTTTCTATCACAACTCACCCTCAACTCTACCTAAGCAGAAGGTCAAAAATGATGGGAGGGAGAGAGAAGTCCTGAGAGACTCCGAGATTTAAATGAGTGAATGAAGAAAAGAATGAAGAGCCTATCTGAACCCCTAAAGCAGATCAGTTTACTTTATTATACTCTATATACTCAAATGTAATGGGATTTTGCACTACTTCTCCATGGAATCTCTCAGCATTACCTCTTTGTGTAATTAATTATTTAATGTTTATTTTTCTCACTAAACCCATTTCTCTATTAAGCCCCTAAAGACTGTCAGTCTTGTACCCTGCTGTGTCTTCAGAGGTAACTTGGATCTGACTCATAGTAGACATTCAAAAGGCAGAATACCTGAATGCACAATCCCACTATTTTTGCACACTTACCTACATACTTTTCCGTATGTATCTATGTGATTGTGTGGATGACATCAAGGTGATGAGAAAGGTAGATTAATGCCCCTAAATTACTAACAACATATCAATATACTGGTGTTGGAGGAGGTCATCCAAAGGATGTGACTTCCAGTTGGCCTAAGAACTGGACCAGGGCAGTTGAGGAGTCTCACTTCCTCTCCTGGCCTTGGAATGTACATTCTGCCTCTGCCCATCCTTCTGCAGTAGAAATGGGTTTCAAGGATGCAGCGTTCAGTGAATAAGCCATTGTCAAGACCACCCAGATCATACATGCGACAGAACCGTCTAAAGACCTCTATGCAAAGTTTTAAGATTTGAGGTGAGGTGGGGGTTGCAGAGATCTATCTGTCTTGAGGTCACCCAACACAAGCCTGGTTTCCCTGACATATTAAACCCGCTGCTTATCAACCTGGAGTGGTCTGTCTACCTTCCTCAGACTCCTGCCCTCTGTGTGTGCAGGCCAGCCAGTTTCGGATTTCACCCAGGAACTTTCCAAAGGCCACACCTGGACAACTGATATAAAAACTATGTATAAATTATGGTTAATCCCGCAACAACATAGTCTTTCCTATTTTCACACACACAAAAAAAATCATTGATAAGAGATTTAAGTATTTCTGTTGTTTTATTGTTCTAATAATGCTTCCTAATTAAACCCTCACTTAATCCAGGGGGGGGGGGGAAACAAAATAATACTCAGATAGTAATGAAAAAGCATCATGAGAGTAGGTGGAAGAGAAATGAGGCTGAAAGTTGAGAAAATTAAACACAAAACTTCACTGTGAAGGTTAGTTTTGTATTCTCAACTCCCTCTTGTTATAAGAGGTGTTTCTTTGCTTTACTTATTCTATCTTATCATAAATTCACTGGATGTTCTTGAGACAAGTAATGTGAATCAAGAAAAAAACATGCTAAGCAACAATTGGAGTGGATTTTGTACTGCCTGCATGCTTGTTGGTAATAACCATCTAATTCTAGATTCTGAGATAGAATTTATTCAAAGATACAGAAATATTTTCAATGTCAATTTTTTTTTATTTTGCTTTTTTTTTTAGGGCTGCACCAGGCTAGGGGTCCAATTGGAGCTATGGCTGCCAGCATATGCCACAGCCACAGCAACACTGTATTCAAGCCAAGTCTGCGACCCACACCACAGCTCATGGCAACGCCAGATCCATAACCCACTGAGCAAGGCCAGGGATCGAACCTGCAACCTCATGGTTCCTAGTCAAATTCATTTACACTGTGCCACGATGGAAACTCCCAAAGTCATTTTTTAAAGGGTATACAAAATTCTTTCGATAATTTTATGTTTTTAGTTCAAAGTTTTCTTTTGAGAGACAGTATTAGATAATGAAAATAGTGGGACATTGATATTGATAAATATGTTTGTAACCTAAACCAGTATACACATATTTGAATATATTTTTTCTCATATTTAAGTTTAGATTGATATAAACACAAATATTGAAATGATCACAGGAATATATACATATATGTTCTTTGGTAATAAAATGATAGGATATGCTTTCAACACAATTTCCTGTTTTTTCATATTTTATTTCACCTCCAGTATTCCCCAATTGGAAACCTTGTGCAATTTAATAATGAACCTATTTATAATGCTAATGAGGTCATTGATCACATGCAATCAACGTTCTGAGTTGAAATGCTCAAAAGGGGCTCAAAAGATCTATATTACAGAAATAGAAAGTGAACAAAGTCATTTGGGAAAAAACTATCATTTTCCATAACAAAGTGCTTCTTTTTCATGGAAATGGCTTATATAATTTGATGGGGTTATTTTCTTCATAAATAATAAAAAGACATAAAAATAGTGTTTATTCTAAGGGTCATACATGGATTTTGGAGAGGTCTTTTAATCTCTTAAAACCATATGTAAAGTATTGTGTAGAAGCGTATGAGTATTTTTCTGCAAGAAGAAGTTTATCTTTTAACCACTTCTCGGTTATGTTTCCCTCTAAAATATAAGTACAAGTGATATATAGAAAAGAGCCTACAACTCCACAGTGATATAGGTAATGAAATTAATGAGATTTCAAAGGACTTTTTACATGAGGCTGTCATCATAATGCTAAAATGGGGATACAATAAATTTAAGACGTATTTTATGTTTGAATTAACATTACTTAGACTTCATGTGTTTAAAACTCACGATAAGTAATGTTAAGAACAGGAATTTGACTGAAATAATTTTTCACCATGTCTATAGAAGTCAGATTTTTAAGTGATTGAACTGATTGATTACCACCTCAGGAGCACAATTTCATGGATATCAAAATGACAAATCAGCTTGCTTAAATTTCTCTTAAATCTTCCCTGAAATAAAGTGGAAGAAAAGTAAATAACATTTAAAAATTGAACTGAAATGACCTATAGCTCCAAACAGATATAACTTTGTACAAAATGGCAATGCTCTTAATATGTTATATATAATACAAATACATATTGTACACCAAGATCAGGGCAATTTGTTGCTATGTCAATAAAAGCAGCAGCTTCTAACCCTTTACCTTTCAATCAGACAACACTGGCAAGACCATATTTTATCAGAGAAATAGAACTTGTTAGAGAGATATGTTATTGTTATGGAATGTAAGCCTATTAAAGTTGTAAATTTATCTTCACATATGTCATCTAAGATGCATTAGTATCCATTAGATGCAGGTATAAACTAAACATTAATGGAGCTTATTGTTGATATCTTTCCACCACAATATCCTTCCAGTCATGTGTGCAATGCCTCTGAACAGAGCTTTCTTCTAAATGGTAGACCATTCTAAGTGATATGCAATTAAGAAATGTGCTATTCTACTGCATTAAAGCACAAGCCAAGTGCAAGTTATTAGCATCCATTTCCAGTACAACTTTGCAAGTGAGAGAATGTGCATAACAAGGAAGTAATCACTTACCTTATAATAATACTTTAAAAATTTGAGATTTACAATGTAGTCTAGCTAGAAAAGCTTGCTTTCAGCTCTTGTTAGTTATCTTGACAACTCAAAAAGTAAGCTCATTCAAAGAACATTGAATCCTCAGCTAGGAAATATTGGATAAATCTTTTAATACTGATTTCCAGAGTCCTAAAATGACAATAAAAGTACCCATGTTGTAAGAATAATGAGAATTATTTAAACAGTTTTGAAAGAATCAAGTGCTTTGTAAATATGTTTAACATTAGTACTAACACATAATTAAACAGTTGACCTACTAAAACAATTATTTGGTCATAAAATTAACATTGGTTCTTTCCACACTAACTAATGACATTGTATTTCTCTCCTCACCTATACAAGGTATCCTATATCACAAACACCTTAAAGACATATAAGTCAATTACAAAACTCTTTAAAACGATGTTTAGAAAGAGTGAATTATTGTTTCATTTACTTAAGGAGAAATCACAGATCAAAATTTCAAAAGCATGATGAATTTATGAAGAAAACCTATTATTTTCTACTTCAGATAAAAATGACTTAATTGTGTTTAAAAGTATATACGTCTTATCTTCTAAAGTTTCCCAGTATTCTGCAATTTATTAGTCTGCATGTAAAAAATATGAAATCTCACATATAAAGTGATTTATAATGAACTTATATCTACCATGCTCTTCAATTAGGAGTAATTTTTCAATACAGAGTAGCAGGGGCTGAGTCACCAGTAACTGTCATGGTTTTTAAGAACCAAAGAACAAATCACATAAATTTCCTTTGCTTTGCACACACTTCAGCAAGTAGTAAATAATACCTGTTCTATTACAGAGAGCCTCGCAGATAGCAGATCTCATTTAATCCTCATATTGTAACTGTCCGGTTACATATATGACGAGGGTATAAAGAGGATCATCAGGCTCACATGGCTTCAAGGATCAGAGCCAGAATTTAAATCAGAGTCCAACCAAAGTTCAGAGCCCTGGCCATTACTCTAAAGCTGCCTGTGTGATTGCTAATCCATAGCCAATTGCCTATGGAGGGGGGAAACTCACCATTTTAAAAGTTTTGATAACTCAGAAAAAGAGTCAGCTTTATGAGAGGAAAGAGCTAATTCACTCTGTCTACACTGATGTGTCATGTTAAATACTGTTCTTTGTAAGTCTAAGAGATGCAACTATCTTTGTATGATATAATTAAACTCTCTTGGAAAGAGTTCAAGACCAACCCACATTACATTGAATTTTATAATACGGCAACTAATATTACATTAGATTTTGGTGGAATCATTATCTACCATGGCAACAATTGGAGAAAATCAGCTTGTAAGAAGTGTGTTCTAACCACAATGTTTGTGTGCAAGAATATCAGAATTAAATTTGAAAGATATTTCTAATATTTCCAATATTGTACCTAGGTTAAATGCATTCTTCATTGAGAGCAGTTATGAACCAAAGTGTAAGTCTTTGTTTGCTAGCTACTTTAGTATTTCCCCCTAAAAGCATAGTTATGCTGTCATGCGGCCCTTAGTCTCTTTATTGGGGGAGTGGGGTATATATCCTTGTTGAAAAAGACAGCAGATATCTCACTACTGCATTAATTTTAATTAGCAAATAAAATAAATGTCTATAAATAATGGACTGAATAAATCATGAGACATCCAACACGGAATTCTACCCAGCCAAATGAAGTAGTTCTCCTGGTGTTTATTAGGTGAATAAAGCAAGAAGTTTAATATAATAAGAATCCATTTGTAAATCAAAAGGATAAGACATGCACACACATATAAGTATACAAAAAATTATTTAAACAAAGCATACTTCATTTTATTTCTGTTCATTTATTGCACTTCATAGATAGTGTATTTTTTACAAATGGAAGATTTGTGGCAAGTCTGTAGGCACCATTTTTCCAACAGCATCTGCTCACTTTGTGTCTCAGTCTAACATTTTGGTAATTCTCAAAATATTTCATATCTTTTCATTATTATTATATTTGTTCTGGTGCTCTGTGATCAGTGATCTTTGAAGTTATGATTGCAAAAAGATTGACTTATCAGAGGCTCAGATAATGGTTAACATTTTTTAAATAATAAAATATTTTTAAATTAAAGCAAGCATCTGATTTTTTTTAGACATAATGCTATTGCACACTTAAAAGAGTGCAGCATGATAAGCATAACTTTTATATGCACTGGGAAACCAAAGAAAATTTGACTCCCTTTATTGTGATATTCTCTTTATTGTGATGTTCTGGAACCAAAGCCACCATATCTCCAAGGTATGCCCATATATATATATATGTTTGTGTCCTTTTGATTTCTCATATATAGTATATATATGTACATATATAAACACACACATACATACATATATATAATATATACACACACACACACATATATATAAAGAATAGAAGACCGATGTACTCAGCACATTTTCAGATGAGTCTACATATTTTTAATGCATGTGTGTGTGAGAAAGAATACATGGGGAGGCCAGATCTAGAAGGGTTCTTTTTTTTTTGTCTTTGTCTTTTTAGGGCCACAATTGCAGCACGTGAAAGTTCCCAGGCTAGGGGCTGAATCGGAGCTGTAGCTTCCAGGGCTTACACCACAGCCACAGCAACACAGGATCTGAGCCAAGTCTGAGACCTACACCACAGCTCGCAGCAACACTGGATCCTTAACCCACTGAGCAAGGCCAGGGATTGAACCTGCGTCCTCATAGATGCTAGTCATATTTGTTTCCACTGAGCCACAATGGGAACTTCTTCTTTACCCCCCCCTTTTTTTTTTTAGAAGTGTTCTAAAAGTCTAAAATTCTAGTAGAAGCAGTTACCTCTGTGGAATAAGAAGACTTGGAAGTTGGAAAGGAAGGATGATGCTGTATAATCTCTTGTATGGTTTGACTTGTTCATCACATGTAGATGTATGCACAAACATATATACACAAATATATTATGTACATGTATGTATATGCTTATATACATGCATACACACACATACATATAGTGTGTGTGAGAGAGGCCCCCAAATGTCACCTGCTGTATACTTTCCTCTCTCATTGTTCATGTCACTTAAAGACTTCAAATTTCACAAAATAATTTTTACTTGTTTTATGATCTGATGAATTGAGTGATTGATCTCCTGACTTGAAGTAGTGGGCAATACAGAGGTAGCAAAAAATAAAGGCACAATTACATGTTGAGACCATGAATAAATCGCTGCCCATAGGAGGCACTTAGACTAATGGCCACTCCTTAGGGAACACCGAGGCAGAAGAAGGAGTTCAACACTGCTATCCATTGTTGAGGGGCTCCTTGATGTGTTCCAAACATGCCCGTCTCAGGGTTGGCTTTTTCAATCCAAAATAAGTGTTGCCTAACAAAAGAAGGTCTACACAGAAATTCCAGGTTATTACAAAGTGATTTCACTACCTTTTCTGGTACACTCTTTCTGGAGTGTTTTGATTAATGTGCTTAGCTTTAGCATTTTAATTACCATCATCCTTTGAATGTCAACTATGTGTAAAGCATTTTGCTACATCCTTGGGGTATACATAGACAAAGAATGATGTCCCTGAGTTGAAATTAAAGGTCTTTGAAATTCAATATTATTTGACTAAATTATTTTAATATGAAAAGCAAATCTTATGAATGAAAATCAGGATTTATAAAAAGTAAATTGGAAAATTTACATAAAATAAAAAACAGTTTTATAGCTATTAAATAATTTGCCATAGAGATATCTCTTCTCGATTATTAGATGAACTAAATATTAAAATATATAAAATTTCACAGTAATACACATAATGTACTGTACATAATGTACAGTAGGCAGCTAAATGCAATTTATAAACACTCACATCTGAGATGTGGATGTTAGGATTGCAGAGAAAACTGGTCCACAGGGAAAAAGAATTGAAATAACTAAAGTCAAAAAAAAAAAGGAAAATGAAGATGCTGCCCCAGAAATATAAAATGACCCTATGCCTTAACTTTCAGGATGATTTTCTATTTACAGACTTCAACCCTTCCTGCAGCTTGCCTCCTTCCTCAGCTAAAACTCCAAAACACATTCTCCCTCTTACAACAGGCTGATTCTTTGTTACTCAGGTAGTAAAAAGAACCCTGGCCAACACAGAAAACCAGAGCACAGAAAAATTAACTAACTTGTCCATAGAAACTCAGCTTGTAAGTGTCAAGGCAAAGATTCTAACTCATGGATGCACAGATAACTTGCCCCTATCATGTGGCCTTGACTTGTCATTATATCATAAGCTCTAGTAATAGACAATGAGTGGCTATGTCCAAATTTTTGCTGCAAAGCAAAGAGATATGTACAGAGGTATAAAGAAGTCAATTAGATTCTCTTTAAAATCTTGTGAAAATTTCTCTTTAAACATTTTTAGCATGTTCAACAACATAAGATACAGTTTTTCAGAAAGTACTGTTATCTGACACAATCTATATCAGATCCTATGTTACAAACACTGCTAAGGATATTAGAGTATCTAATATTGAGTTTATATAAGACAAAATTGAGGGGAAAATTTAAAGGTTGTAAGACGGTGGGGCTGACATTTTAATCATCTTCCCACCATGTTTATGATGACAGAGAAAGTCACATCAGAAGATACAGTTGAGGACTATTTACCCTGCTGTAGGCTGGCTTTACTTCTGTTTCTGTAAAAGAGAAATCAGAGGGAATGATTATTTTTTTATCTAACATGCTGACACCATTTTTTTAAAAACCTCAGTCCTCTAATAGTGTAAGACATAGAAATCCATTGCCATAGATTATTGCAGTGTTTTTTTGCTAAGAGGGATTCCATGATCAAATAATATTGGAAAATCTGAGTTCAATAAAGTTAAACAAGTATTTAGTTTTATTTGATGTGTTTTGGTCGGATTTTACTTCAGGGCTCCCCAGAGCTTTTAATATGCAAATGTGCACTGTGAAGCTACAAGTGCTGCACATTTCCCAAATTTATTTTGTAACAGAAGCCTTGTCCCTCCATTTTTTTTTTTTTTCATTTTCTCGGGGATCTAGGCAGGAGAGAAAGAGTTGGGTAGAAGGAGCAGCAAAATGGTTGAGAATATCGGTTCTTGACTAACTGGTTCTACCGCTGACAAGAAATTTGAGGGAAAAAAATCAAAACAAAAACAATTCAATGTCACAGATAATAGAAGGAGAAATAAACTGGAAGAACACTTGTTACTAATTCTTTTCACAAAGCCAGGGGGTAGTCCGCTTCTAACTCAGTTCAATAGAAGCCACAGGTAGCCAAAGACAGACACGAAAGCAGTTTCATCACAAACTGATCAAACTGATTCAAGCTTCTGGTTCTGACTGCAAAAAAGCAAAAAAGAATGTTTCATAATGATTCGAAGAAAAGTATTAAACTAAATCTTAAGATCAGGCATGATTAAATTAAATATCAGTTGAAAACTGTTTGGAATTTGTAAATAAAAAGACGCCAAATTGTATTAAGGTACCTACTGCTTTGTATATCTAGCTTTTTAAATTTTTTATTTTATTTTATTTTATTTATTTTTTGTCTTTTTGCCTTTTCTAGGGCCCCACCTGTGGCATATGGAGGTTCCCAGGCTAGGGGTCTAATCAGAGCTGCAGCTGCCGGCCCATGCCAGAGCCACAGCAACTCAGTCACAGCCGCATCTTCGACCTACACCATAGCTCACCGCAAAGCCGGATCCTTAACCCACTGAGCAAGGCCAGGGATCGAACCCTCAACCTCATGGTTCCTAGTCGGATTCATTAACCACTGGGCCATGATGGGAGCTCCTCTAGCTTTTTTTAAATAATAGGATTTTTCCCAAAAATGTTAATTAGTGGCAAACATTAATTGCTATATATCATTTTGGTTAAATATCCTAATCAAGGAGTAGCATTTGTGAGATGTTTATTTTTAAAATTTTTAAGTGAAAAAATTACTCTTTAAACCTGCTGACACCTGGATATTTGGATAATGAGGAAATGCCCACTTATTCACTTTCCCACTGGCAATGGTTATCAACAAGGGCCATTATGGTCACAAGGGAATTTAAAAATGCATACCAATGTCTCTGCCTCACCTCCAGAGATTTCAAGTCTTGAGGTGGGAACTCTGAAGCAATATTTTTTAATTCACGAGATGATTAAAATGTACATTCATGAATGGGGCCCACTTGCACTAAGAGGAAATAAATGCTATCACCAGTGCTGAAATTTAAATATAAACTATCAAAAATAAAGACACAGTCATCTATAAGGCACAGAGGAAACTTTATATTATAAAATTATTTTTTTAAATGATGGCTAGTTGTTTATGTATCATTAACTTACGGTAGTAAAGGGTGAAAATAGTAAATTTAATTACTTTCAGTTAAAATAATCAACTAGCAATGAAGATGACTCCTCTGAAACATTATTAATAGCATTTAATTTACAAATTAAACACTTAAGTTTCAATACATTTATTACTTACTGATAATATAAATTTTATGTTAATAAAATTGAGGGAATAATGATTTGGGACAGTATATCTATCTAGGGTAGGCTATAATTTAAGGGACAAAATGTTAAGGTATTTGGTTAGGTATGAAAAGGATATTGTACTTCATTATCAATATCAGGATATTGGATACTTTGGGAGTTCCCATTGTGGCACAGTGATTAACGAATCTGACTAGGAACCATGAGGTTGCAGGTTCCATCCCTGGCCTTGCTCAATAGGTTAAGGATCCGGCGTTGCCATGAGCTGTGGTGTAGGTTGCAGACGCGGCTGTGATCAGGCATTGCTGTGGCCCTGGCATGGGCCAGCGGCTGCAGCTCTGATTAGACCCCTAGCCTGGGAACCTCCATATGCCATGGGAGCAGCCCCAGAAAAGGCAAAAAGATAAAAAAAAAAAGATATTGGGTACTTTAATATATAAGATAGGACTTGTATATCTTTACTTCATCTATATATACATATATAAAACTACACACACACATATTTATGTACCAATTCATTCATTTACACAGGTATTCTCTCCAAGGCCGTTACCATTACAATATACATTCTATCTCCCTTAATCTTCAAAATAACCCTAGGAGATAGGTATTATTACTACCCACATTTCATCAATAAGGGAACCATCTAAAATCACAAAGTTAGTAATTCAGACACAATAGAAGCTTAATACATATTTGGTAAACATGCATATAGAAATTCAACACTTAATGCTACATACAGAGACAGATATATACAACAGTATAAGACTTTATCCTGTTTTAGAAACTTCTCTGCCAAAAGTCCTGTGAAAACTGAGCAAAAATCCAGATATCCTTCCACTTCTCATATAGGGATAAGTAGTACCTTAGTTTTCAAATAAAAATGAATATTAAAACACAGATTCTGAACTAGATCCTTGCTAGTTAAACCTGGGATCCATCTCTTAAAAAGCTTCTTAAGTAATTCTTATGAACTCCAATATGAATGCCAAGTCTAGAAACTATTAGATCTCATTGCTAATGGCTGAGATTTAATGAGTGTGGGTCTTACTAGTGCTCCATAAAAAGGGCAAATAGGCTGTATGAACAGAGCAGATATGTCCCCAGTTACAGTTTCCTTTCTTAGAGCCTAAGTGGCAACAACATAGCAAAATATGGTGATTTAGGTCTTAGGCTCTGATATCATAGCCAACTGTGCTGAGTCTCAGCTATGTTACTGACTAGCTTGTTAATGGGGCAAGTTGCTTGATGCTTTAAAAGCCATATGCCTTTTCTATACAATAAGTATAATGGCATTCTTTGTCTCATGGTAGATGCTGGGGTTGTTGTGGGATTAAAGAAAATCAATATATTCTTCATTGCATGGTACAAGGTCTGACACCTGAAAAGCATACTACATATCTTACCATTACTGGAGCATCAGAATGTATTAGAGAGCAGAAAGGAGTCAGACCTCTCTCAGTGTGTCTTGTTTTCCCAGGTTTGTTTATTTTTCTTGAATTATTCCTGTTCTAGAATAACTTCTCTTTCCCCCATTAAAGCTCTGAGTAATCTCACATTTCTTAACGATGTCCTTTCTGTGTGGGGGAGAAAAAATTTTTTTAATTTTTCTAGAAAAAATTTCCCATGCTTTCTCTACTTAAAAATATGACAACAAAAATTTACTCTGCCTGAGTTAATTCCAGAGTGTGTAGGCCACAAATAAACTGATCTAGCACAGGAATATTGAAAGCAAATATTGTATAGTATTATTATTATTTTTTTTTGTCTTTTTATCTTTTTAGGGCCACAACCTCGGCACATGGACTTTCCCAGGCTAGGGTTCCCAGCAACTGGATTGGAGCCTCGTCTGTGACCTACATCATAGCCCACACCAATGCCAGATCCCTAACCCACCAAGCAAGGCCAGGGATCAAACCTGAGTCCTCATGGATACTAGTTGGGTCCATGAACCCCTGAGCCATGAGAAGAACTCTGTGTAGTATGTTAAAATAAGAAATTTTACAAATGCATGATATGGTTAGGTTGTACAGCTAGTAATCATATAAGCATAATGTAAAGTACAATTTATGGATTTAGTTTTAAATTCAATTCTAATAAGTAAAGGGATTGACCCTGTTGGGGGAAAAGTTGAAGCACTAATCCAATCACTAATCAATCTTCATTGCCATAAAAATTCAGGCCTGTCTACTTCCTTGGAACTAATGATAAGGCTAAATAGTGTATCTATTTTTATTTACGTATTCAATAATATGATGCTCTCTCTTTTCGGTGAATGATGTTCTTCTGCCACTTGGTGGTGCTTGCCAGTTTCAGAATTTGTTTCTTGGTGGCACTGTAACACTAAGAACCAAGTAAGTTGAACAAAATCACAGCATTCTTATTGGAAAGATTTTGCTTCAAACTGTTTAATAATTTAAGGAACCTCTGTGGAAGCAACTGCATTTGTTAACCAGTCACAACCAGTAATTAACTCCTTTGGAGTTTTAAGTTACTTTGGGCAAAATGTCTTAGGAAGAGAACATATTATTAGAAAGCATGCCAAAAATTTACTTAGCAGAGAATTCAATAACAGTTTTACTTGGCTAAGAGGTTCTGTACATTTCTACTTCTACAGCCAAGCACTGATACCTTAGCAGGTCCGGTTTCATCATTATAATTCCTGTGTAAACGCTTTTAAGGACTTTGCCTTCAGTTTCAAGCATGACTTGTTTTCATAAGCCTGATTAGTTACCACACCAGCCTTGCTATGGAAAACATGTCCTCACTTTGAACTGAGAAGTTGTTAAATCTTGATCTACATTAAGCATGTATTTATGTTGCCCTCTCTGCTGAAAGAGTGCAGTGAAAAGACATCTCTGAGTCCCTGTTTTTGCAATATTGCCTGGCAGCTCTATCTAATAGGCATTCCGTTTCCTTAAAGAATTTGGCTGCACTGTCTAGAAGCCGATTTTCTGATTCCTGCAACGTCTGGTCAGATTGATCTGTTTTAATGGAGTCTTCGTCGGTGAGGAGCGAGATGCCACCGACTAGAATGCTGGGATTTGCTGCTTAATTGCCAGAAGCGAGAGACACTGAGATTCAGAAATCTTTGTAGGTGGGCGGGGGTGGGGGTGAATCTCGGGGCGGAGGCGGAGATGTAAGATAAAGGGATGGGTTTCACACAGGAAAAAAAAAAAAAAGATTTCTTTGAGGTACTGAGGTGCTGCACAATCACATCTCTCAAAGGAGAAGTTAAAAAGCAAGGAAGTGGGAGGAGGTTGGAGGTTAAAGTATTTAAAAGAATAGCTCAGGTACAATTTGTTTTTCTGGTGATGCCTGCAAAGATAGATTGAACCTGTTTTCAAAGTATATTGGTGCCTCTTTTAAGTGATGGGAATGTTCGCTAATTGCCCGAGAGATGCTATCACACAATGTTCTTCTAAATTCAGGGGACCCTCGAGAGGGTGAAAGGCGAGATTTAAAAAGAAAAATAAAGCAGGAGATGAGGGCTCTTGAAGTGAAAGAGGGAGAGAAACAGAAAGACAGAGGAAGGGAAGAGTAGAAAGAAGGAAGGAAGGAAGATTAGAAAGAAGGAAGAAAGAAAAAGAAGCGAGGGAGGGAGAGAGAGCGTACGGGAAGAAAAGAAGAAAAATCCTGAATCACACAGCATAGAAAACACAGAACAATCACACAGAAAAGAAAACTCATCGAAAACACTGGGCAACAACGACCCGGGTCACAAGATAAATAGGTTCCTCTTCATCACTGTCCCGGGAAGCTCTGGGTCCCGTTCGTTACTAGACGCTAAAATACCGTTAGGCTAAAGAGGGCTGTGGAACTGCGTGAGGAATGCAGCATACAGAAGGCGGGTCCCACTACAACATTTGCCCAGCGCTGGCTGGGGCCAAAGATGGAAAGACGAAATAAAAAGACTCCTGCCTAGTCAGACCTTCTTGCGTTGCCCAGGTCACTCAGAGACCCGCGTAAAGAGCCCAGGGCACCCGCACCCCCAGAGAGTCTCTCTTCTCGGACACCGCTTCCCGGCGAAAATGCCCGGCAACCCGCCGTGGCTGAAGCAGAGGAGCCTTCTCTTTCTCTCTCTCTGACCACTTGTCCCGACCACATCTGACCTTCGAACCACATTTGACCGCACCTCCCGAGCAGCCACACAAATAGGCTCCTGGCTGGAGAGGAGCGTGGGCTGGGTAGAGGGATTCAAACCTTCAGCTCCTCAGGCTGTGTCGGGGTTGCAGAGGACCAGGGAGGGGAGAAGGAAGAGAGAGAGAGGAAAGGGAGCGAAGAGAGCCTAGCTGCCTGGTCGAGCCAGCTTGGCGAGCAGCCTCAGGTTCGCAGGCTCCTGTGGGAACTGCTGCTGCTTCCAGGCCAGCCGGAGCTGTTCTCACACCACCGCCTCTCACCCTCTCTTGCTTCCTGCTACTCCCTAGAGAAACATCCGTGGACTCTCCGCGGCAATATTCTCAGCCCGTATCCCGTTACAGCCAGGCGGCGCGCTCCCGCACACTGAAGCGCCAGGCGCCAGCAGGACGCCCTCTCCTCTGTGCCCGCTTTCCCCTCTCCTCCTTGCTGCGACCGTTTCAGCCACCTCCGCCCTCACCAGCTCCAGCTCGGAGAGACGCCACCCATCCGCGGTGGGCCTCGCAGCCCAGGATCACGCACGAAAGAGGGACGCTAGCTCTGACCCAGCGCTCGGTAGGGGGCGTCCTGGGACGGAGAGTGCAAGGGCAGTTGGAATTTAAAGGTGTGGGAGTCGTGCGCCCTGAAGCCTGCGATTCTCACTTGAGCCATCCCTGTGTAGCCCTACTCGGGCCAGCGCCTGGTGAGCCAGCCCATCTGTGGCATCCGCGTCGTCTCCTCCTTGCACCTCCTCGCCGACCCCTCCCTCCCGGGACCTGCATCCCGCTCAGCCAATCAAAGCCCTCCTGCCTTTTCCCACGTGATCCCGGGCGGGCTAAGGACCTGCTGCTTCCCAAACGCCAGAGGGATGCGGGAGGCAGAGCGCGAGAGGCGGCTGCTAGGCTGCGGGGCGCTTTGACTCTCCCTCTACCCAGCTTCCCTGAGCTCCTCTGGTGTGCCCTCTGGACTCTGGTCTCCTCTTGCTGCCCCGGGTTGCCAGAGCCCCCAGCTTATGGCAGCAGCTGCCCGCGTCTCTGGCGCGGCTTGTCAGAGGACGACCCTCTCGCTCCCGGGGCTGAGCTGGGTCACTGGATGTTGCTGAAACTCTGGCGATCATGTGCGGGTTTGGCTGCTGCTTCCCCGTCAGGTGCCACTGCCACCGCCGCTGCCTCTGCTGCCGCCGTCCGCGGGATGCTCAGTAGCCCGCTGCCTGACCCCCGCGATCTTGTGTTCTTTGGAAGCCGTTTGCTGCTGCAGAGTTGCGCGAACTAGTCATGGTGCTGTGGGAGTCCCCGCGGCAGTGCAGCAGCTGGACACTTTGCGAGGGCTTTTGCTGGCTGCTGCTGCTGCCGGTGATGCTACTTATCGTAGCTCGCCCGGTGAAGCTTGCAGCTTTCCCTACCTCCTTAAGTGACTGCCAAACGCCCACCGGCTGGAACTGCTCTGGTAAGTCCAGAACCCCAGCCCCGACCCCTTAACCCAGCAGAGGAAACGCGAGTTTCCAGTACAATCCAGCCTATCCTAGTGCGTCTCCCCAGACCCTCAACTCCAACGGCCCCAAACCCCTGAGAGCACGACCTCCACCCAGAGGAGCACCAAGAGAGCTGTTCCAAGCCGCTAAGGAAGGAGGGCGGGAGTCCTGGGGAGGACAGAAAGTGCAGGTGTAGGAACCTTTGCATCCTTGCACTTAAATTGGAGCTGCGGAGATTTTAAGAAATGTTAAAAGGGATGGTTTTGTGGATTCACTGAAAAGAGCACCAGTCCTTGAGGAAACACTGAAACAGAACCTTTTCTCATTAAAGAAAAAAGTCTAGCTAAAACGAGAAAAAATAACTTTAAGAGGAAGAACGAGGGAGAAAGCAATAAATCAAATGGTGACTGCAGGGGAAACACTGATTACTGGCAAAAGTGCCATGAAGGTACACTGGTGTGGCATTCAAGACCAGGTTACACAGATTCTATAGGAGCTTGGGTTTCAAAAGATTTAATTTCTCCCCCAATCTCTCTCTGCCTCCCTCCCTCCCTCCCCCACACTCTACACGCATTCACATCCTCCTTCTCTACTTGGCTGCAAAACACATTGTTTTTGCTTCCCTGAGATGCCTCTCCCTTGCCTTCCTAAGCTCTTTGATGGTGGAAGGAAGTTGAGAAAAGACTCATTCTTAGGTCTCCCAGGCCAGGGTGGGCTTGAGCAAGGCAGGGCAGGCTCAGGCGTAGGCGGGCGGAGGGCGGAACCGACCCCAGTGGGCGCTGACTCCTCCATTTCTGGGCAGGCTTCCTCCGAGTGCGTCAGGCGCTCTTGTAGCTTGCTCCGGTCCCTTCAGAATCTGAACGCAAGAGCTTGGCAAGCTTTGCTCTGCTGAAGCCTCCTAATTAAATGCGGCCCGAGGATGGGAGTTGCTGCACTCCTCTGAGCTAGCTTCGCATTTCAGTGTGACTGCCCTTAGTATACTGGCGGGATTGGGGTGTGATCTCGTTGGCATTTTAAACTCCATTAACATGCCTGGGTATTGTCCCCCTAGGTCTGGTCTGTTCTAGTTTTAGCAAGTGTATATGTAATTTCTCATCTTCTGTATATATAATTCTGCTGAAGTTGAATCTAGCTCTAAATAAAGTGGCTTTCAGAGATGTATGCACACTGAAGTGTACGTAACTTTAGAGAAGAGAGAATGACCAACTGTAACTTATAGGATAAAAGAATTTGTAATCTCGGGTAGTTACTGATGTAAATTCCATGAGGAAAATTATTATGCATCATTGTGGCTTGTGCTTTTTAAAGACAAGTTGAGATTTACAACCCTATTAGATTTGGGTCAATATATTGCCTTTGTTCTGTTTTTTGGTAATTTCTAAATTTGGCATTTTTAAAAAATAAAGCTCAACATGTTTTATTTAACTTACTCATGGCTCATGCATGCATATATGTTATCTTGGAAAGACCAAGTTCCACTTAGCAGGTACCTCATCACTTTTTAGGTTCTGTCTCATAGGAATATTAAGCAACATGCAAAATAGTCTGAAATTTTGATAGCTTTGTAGTCCAACATGACTAGTTTGCTTCATCCCTAACTATGGTACTGTTTTAGGAAATGAATAACTTAGACAAAATTGGGATTGGCAATCAAGAAATTTTTTACCACCAGATATCTTACAGGGATCCCCAGAAACTAAAGAAAATAAACTGGTTTTACAGGCAGATTGTCAAGAACCTGGCACTGCCCCCTCCACCACCACCCCTGTTAACTTGGAGGTGATCAATCTTCATTTGAGTCAGGCAGACCATCAGAGAAAACACTGTGCCTGTTTATCTTTATTATTGGGGCTTTGTTTCCTCTTTGTCTGGAAAAATTCTAAATAAGGGGTTGTTGGAGACCTTAAAGCAAAAGAATGATTAAAGACGGAGAAATGGTAAAATGGTATTCAGAGACCATCATCAGCTCTTTTCTAAAAATGGAGTTTGGGAGTCATAAACTCTAGTTTAGTTAATGAGGGGGAAAAAGGAAGCTAAGAAGCAAGAGGTAAATCTTCATTCACCACTGCCAGTATTAACCCAAGCTAAAATAAAATAGCATTATCAAAAAAGAATATTAAAAGATAATTGACTAGAAAAGAATTATGATTAAAAAAGAAACAAATATTAATCACAACTAGAATTTTTTTAGGTTGTCAGTAGAGAATGACCTTGCAGTACAGCTGTGGTTGTTGGAATTAAAATTTAGGGCAATTTTTTTAAAGCTTCAAGGTATTCTCTTTTTTTGTTGTTATTCAAGTCTATAACATTTTTTAATGACTAGAGTGTTCTCTTTAAATTTGAGGATATGATGACAGAGAAAATGATCTCTTCCTCTGTGACACCAACACCTGTAAATTCGATGGGGAGTGCTTAAGAATTGGAGACACTGTGACTTGCGTCTGTCAGTTCAAGGTAAGAAGTCTGATGTTTGCATCTTCTAATTCATTAAGGAGACTACAAAGCAGAGATCTTCCTTTACAGCCCATCACTTGGCAATTTATAGCTATGCAAGCTAAGAGGAAAGCTGGCACCAAACAAATGTACTGGCAAGAGAGCCAACTGATGTCAAAAAGACATAGCTTTTTGGAGAAAGGTATGCGACACAGTTATAAATGCCACTGGAGGAAAGCTTCAGGTTGTCCTTCTGATGTGTCAAAGGAAAATTATCTTTCTGTGCCCCTTCTAACATGCATTTTATAAGTCAACTATTGGGACCAATAGTCAGAATTGTTTTTGGATAAGAAGTGTGGATTTATACTTTTGTCCTTTGATTGGAGCCATCTTCTTTTGATCCTATTGTCTTCTGTTTTAATGGTCTTGGGTTTTATTATCCTGGCAATCTGGTTAAGTTTTTAAGTGAACTCCTTATTAATGTGATTTCAAAGACCACTGTGCTAGTTTGGAAATCATGGCACTTATATGTCCATTTTTCATGGATACCGCATTCAGTTACAACTGACTCTCCCAGGAATCCCAAAGAGTGCAAATAGCCACGTTCATTTCATAAACACGAGGAAGATGTGCTTTGCATCATATTTAAAAAATAAGTAAAAATTAAAAGAGATTGCAGAGGCAGTATCATCAAAACTAGGTTATTAGTGTTTATCAAAGATAGAACTCAATGTCATTATTATATACATCATCTAACAAATGCTTTCAAACATGTGAGTCATAAACCTTTTTGATTTCAATGTTCGTATTATTCAATTAGAGATGCCATACGGATATCTTCACCTTTGAGTGTTATTGAATTACTTTTTAAAATACTCATGAAATCTAACATAAAGTTCAACCAGGAAATAGTCCTATAAACAGAACTATATACTGGGGATCAGGGAAAACTTTTCCAAGATTGCAAGCAAAACTTAAAAAAAAGTATATAAAACAAATAAAACATTAGAACACAAATTCAGGTCTAAAATTTGTTAGAGTACAGTTGTCTCTCAGTACTCATGGGGACTGGTTTCAGGACCACCACAAATAACAAAATCCAGGGATGCTGAAGCCCCTTATATAAAATTTTGTAGAATTCCTATGTAATCTGTGGACATTCTCCCACATGCTTTGTCATCTCTAGATCACTTACAATGCAATGCAAATGCTGTGTAAACAGTTGTAGATACAATGTAAATGCTATATAAATAGTTGCTGGTAAGTGGCAAATTCAAGTTTTGCTTTTGGGAACTATCTGGAATTTTTTTTCTCCAATATTTTCTGTCCAAAGTTGGTCGAATCTGTGGATGTGGACCCCCCCCCCAAATTTGGAGCGCCAACTATATGTGACATTTAGAATTGTTGATGGAATTTAAATATTTTAGATTGAATTCAACCTCCCAATGAGAGAGAAAAGAGAATTCACTTTTTCTTTTTTTTTTTTTGTCTTTTTAGGGTCGCACCTAAGGCATATGAAGGTTCCCAGGCTAGGGGTCCAATCAGAGCTATAGCCGCCAGTCTACACCATAGCTCAAGGCAATGCCGGATCCTTAACCCACTGAGTGAGGCCAGGGATCAAACCTGCGTGCTCATGGATTCTAGTCAGTTTTCTGTTGAGCCATGACAGGAACTCCAGAATTCACATTTAAATATAATTCAAATGGCCTATAGATAAGCTAAAAACTTCTTGGACATTATTTTTTCTTTCTTTCTAAGAAAAGCAATAATCAGATGATATTTGTAAAGTGCACGACTACCTGATGGGTAGGTATTGCTGTGCCCCGCTACAGTCTTTTAGACCATACTATAGTGTAGGAAACACTAATGCATGTTTAATATGTATGCAACACCAACTTCTAAGGTCTCCAGCCACACTGAACAATATAATTATGTTCTTTCAATGATCTACTTGAGAGGGATGGAGAATAAGAACTCTGCAAGTCATATTTTCCCCAAATGTTAACTAAAGGGAAAATACAGTTGGATAAATCATCAGTTGAAGACCCATAGGATTTCATGGGTTGTTCCCTTTGCAGTTTGTAATTCCCAGAAATTTGTCTTATCTTTGTAACCAAGGGTAGACATAAGAAGTGAGCTCATAAACAGTAAAAAATGAACCAAGAAGAATGTTCCTCACATGGAAAGCCATAATTATAAGAAGATTTTGGAAAGAGAAAAAAAAAAGAGTTCACAGAATTCTAAATGGATGCATGCTACTAAAAGGAAATGTATAATTTTCTTATTAAAGAAATTGTGTTCAGTTTTCAGTTTCCACAAAGAGTTTTGGTAAAACTTTTATCAAAACTTTTATGTGTTTTTTCATGCATTGGTCAGTTGGTTACATTTTTCATTAATTTAAATAATAGTTGATTGGAATAGACTGGGGGAGGGGGCAATGAATACAGGTTTGACTGAGAAACTAAAATGTAAATTTTCTTTTCCTAATGCCTGTAGCATTTTAAATTTACTACTAGATTACCATGGCTATTAGTTTGTGCTTTGCAATAGTTGTCAGTCTGTCAGGAGGAAATAAACATTTCCCTAGTGGAAAATTTAGACTCTGCACATACCAGGAATATAGAGCGGCTGAATTAAGTTCAAGATCAAGGAAAATATACAAGTTGTGCTAAGAAAATAATTTATTAGTGCAGCTTGAGAACTCTAAAAACAGTCGTAGCCTTTAACCAATCATTCAGTTCTTTGAAATCTTATCATGAGAATGAGATATTTTAGGCCAAGAATATCTTTACTCAGTACTTTCCAGTACTTGCCTGCCAATGAATTTGATATGTCTTTTTTTCTCCCACTGAAAAATGTCCTGAAAAATCTATTTTCCTATATACTGTTCCAGACTAGTGTAGGTCATCTGCTCTCTGTTTCTCCTGCTTTCAGATACAAGTCTGAATCCTTCTATTCAAAATGGGGTACAAACAATAGTCTTTCTGGCTGAGAGATAAATTTCAAAGAGAAATGGGTGTATGTGTGTATAATCTATGTTTTTCCAATTTGGATTATTATTGGAGCACTAAGGTCAGCAAATATTTCTCTTCACCCCTCCTAAATGATTTAAAATAAACATATTCTAACCTTCAAACATGTTTCTTATTTATTTATCACAACTGAACAAGATAATTATTTTCTCCTCCTTTTACAGATAGGAAATTAAAGCTCATAAATATAAATAACTTACCATTATGTGGTAATCCTAAAGCAAGAACTTGGGTCTCTTGACACCAAATCTAATTTTTTTCTAGGACATTATACAGGCAAATAAAAACATTAGTAACAACAAAAGTCCCAATTTATTGTAGACAACTCTTAATATCAAAAGTTGTACAACTAATTCTTAGATGATGATATGAGTTCCAGAAATGGCTTGCCACCTCATGTATCCTCTCTTCCTCTCTGAATACCAGGTGGTTTCCTGGTCATTCTGATAAATCAGATGTGGAGATGAAAATTTAGAGGCAGTAAATGGATGGATGGATGGATGGATGGATGGATGGATAGATAAAAGAAGGAAGAAAGGAAAAAAGAAGACATATAGTCAGCTATTCATAGACAGCACTGGCCATATCAATTACTACATAATGATCAGTTGTCACTTTATAATATAAAAATATAATTAAGCCTATTTAATTTTGCAAGTATCATTTAATTCAAATATGAAATATTTTCACTTGGTAAGCCACACTTTAGATCTGCAATTGTTCCATTTACTAGGACTGCATAACAAATTGCCCAGAACTTAGTGGCTCAAAACAATGAACATTTATTTCACTCATGAATCTGCAGTTGGACAGGGCTTAATGGAAGCAGCTCATCTCTGCTCCCCTTGGCATTAGCTGAGTGGGGGAGGGATCTCAAAGTCTCGGTTCTGTACTCGTCTCAGGGCTCTCACTCGTATGTTGGGCTGTCAGCTGGGGACCTTGTTCTTCCTCTCTGTGGGTTGGTTTGGGCTTCTTCATAGTGCAATGGCTGGGTTTCAAGGGCAAGCATCCAGAGAGCAAGAAAGAACCAGGTAGAAGCTATATCTTTATTGATCTAGCCTCAGAAGTCACACAGAGTAACTTTCACTATAGTCACAGCCCTGTCCACTCTTTTAAAATCATGGAAAAATTTCCCATATGAGCCATACGAAGAGATGTAGTGACAGAGAGGTAAAAGTTACCTATGGAATGATCAAAGGGTTGGAACATATGCATTTATCTTTCTCTTTTCTGGAAGAGAAACATGCCATATCCTAAGCCAATATTCCTAAGCCTTTGACTACTGGGAATATAACAGAGTTCACTTAACATCTGTGGAGTGCCTTCTACATGCCAGACTCTGTGGAAGGTGCTGACAGTATATAAAATATAAGTTATACATAGCTTCTAACTGATGAAATCTCAGTTAAAAGAAATTCTTATTAGCCAAACCAGCAGTAAATCACATGAAAATCTTCTCACGTAATTTTTTGTTGTTGTTGTTCGTTTGTAGCAAAACACATTCCACATATTCTAGAGCATCAAAGCATTGAATCCACTCCTGTGACATGTTGCTTTCTTCAGCAATGTGAACATTTGGGAACAAAATCATTGACAGAAAAACACATATTTGGAAAATAAACTTAAGATTTTTGAAACATCTGAAGAAAAACAGAATCACTTTTCCCCTAAGAGGAAGTTTGGACAACACATACGTTAATGAGCTTAACCATCTGGGCCTGAGTCTTGTTTTTTTCTCTTACCAGCCAACTATGTGGCTTTTAGAAAATCACCTAACATCTGAATCTGTCCCTTCATCTGAAACTGAGCAGTATTCCTGATTACCACTAAATATTTTTTCCAATAATTTGACATACTTTAATGTAGGAGTTTGCTTATCTTTATACTTAGAGTTAGTCTGTTTTCCTTTGTCTAATTTTAGACATATGAGCTTTAGTGTCAATGTCAGGTGGTAACTCTACTAGTTAAAATGTATATCATGAAAAGCAAATAATTTACATTTCTTTCAGTGAATATTCCAAAGCATTTTGAAATATAACTCTGTTAATCTTCCCAAATGCCCCAGTTAACTATTTCAAATAGGGAAACTAAACTGTAAACTTATTAATTTCATTGTTGAGTGATATACAAAAGGTTCTGTGTGAAGGCATTGAGAGAAATGGGAGAACCTGGGACCATACTTCCTTTCCTGAGCTTTAACGATTTAGAGTATGCTTCCTCTTTGTGTTATTCATTTTAATGAGTGCAAGTCATGGTACTAAGGGCCAAAAACATCGTGCTGATAATCTACAGTTAAGCTCTTTTCAACTCCATACAAATCTCCCTTTTGGCTTGTGCATGGAACTTGGCAGCTCTGTTTTTAGCACTGTTCACATTTGGCTTACTGCATCCCTCAGAAGTGGCATATGAACACTTTATCAGTTTGTTCGATATTTTAAGATGCATATCAGCATTGTGTACCAGCACTTGACAGAGATAATAAATACTTCCCACCCCTCAGTCCCCATCTACTGACTGAATTGGTGCTTTTTACAGAAGTAGATGAGAAAGATAAATAAATTCTAGGGATTAGAGCGAAGAACATGTGGACCCAAATAATCTTCACACAGAGTACTATAACCAGGGTTGGAGATGGAGATTAAAAAGAAGGAGGGAGTAGGAGAGACCAGAATTTGGGGTTAATAGGTGCAAACTATTGCCTTTGGAATGGATAAGCAATGAGATCCTGCTCTATAGCACTGGGAACTATATCTAGTCACTTAAGATGGAGCATGATAATGTGAGAAAAAAGAATGTATACATGTATGTGTGTCTGGGTCACCTTCCTCTACAGTAGAAAATTGACAGAACACTGTAAGCCAGCTATAATGGAAAAAAATAAAAATCATTAAAATAAAAAAAATCTAAAAAAAAAACCCAGAAAAATAAAAAACTTTAAAAAAAGGTAACCTGGGATAAGAATGCTAGAACCCTAGCATGAGACACTAACTAGCCCAGCCATTTATACTAATTATGACTCTCATCTGCCTACAGAAATGGCCAGCAAATCTACTGACTACAGTACGTCACCAGCTGTTCGCTTCTTTCTGGTCTCTCCTCCATGTTCTCAGACACCATTGTAGTGTCAGTGGGTCCTCATCAATCCTCCCTATATTCTCCTGTCCCTGGTCCTGAACTCAGCCCACCAATCAAACACTTAAAACACCCATCCATCACCTGCTTCCCTGGCCATATGGTTCTGACATGAGCACCACCCTCATTTATTTGGTATCTCTTCAGTACTGCTTATTGGAAAATTCAACTTTTTACTGATATTTTCCTATCACATTTTTTTCAGTAGTGATAAAGATGTTTGATTTTATAGTCAGTCAGTTTTATATATATATGTATTTGGAAAGCTTGTGGAAAGCAGCCCTTACACAGGTATCATCTGGTCAGTAGTGAATTGCCTGTTGAATTAAAGATCCTCATGAGCTCAAAGTTCCTATCAAAATAGTTTTTAAAATGTAATAATGTAGATAGACTGAGTCTGGGAGCCGATAGTGGAACCATGGAAAGTAATTATTATACATGACCTTCCAGAATGTCTGGATTAGAAATTGTAGAAATAAAGATTTTTTTAAATGTCATATTTAAAATATTTAAATCATTTCTAAATATATATGTTTTAGTATCTAAATTACCTTGTTAACAATTAGGGTGATCATGAGTGTCAGACAATTTGAATTTACTGTTGGAAGAATAGTGTAACTATTAGTAAAGAAAATATATTTAAGTTTTTTAATAATGGGTGCAAAGTAAGACTCAAAACTTTCATTTCAGAGGACATTATCTATACCATTTAAAAAATGTTTAGGATGGTCAAGCCATTATTACATAAAGGCAAAGAGCAAGTGCTAAATGGTGGATTGGGAAGGAATTACAAATATTATAAGAAAATAGAGTGAAAAAATAAATCTTAGGATTTTTACCCTCAGATTATAACCATATTGAGAATTTGCTTTTATTTTTGCATAAATCCTTGAGTTGAATTTAACTTATGATTAAGTTTTATGTTTATTATCAGATAGACTAAAACCTTAGCCATCTCACTAAGTCATCAGAATGTTTTTTATGTTTTGAATTTGTAGCACATCAAACACCCAAATATTTTAATAAGAAGTTGAAAACAGCAAAGTGTTTCCACATGCATGTGTATGTATGATTTGCTTTACTTAGTTTCTGGCATGGTGAGTATTTATAAATAATAGTCTTGATCATTACATTTGTTGTAATTAAACAATGTAGCACATCAGTAGTAGTAATCATGAGATAATCACATCACTGGCATAATTAGCAGGTATAGGACACAGCCAAGTATCTCTAATGCCTTAGAGGGTGATTATATTATGATGAGTATACCCTGTAGGTTACTTCATTTCCATTGTAAAATGTGTACATTTTTGTAATGAGATTGCTTTAAAAATGAACTTTTCTCTCTATGAAATGTATATTAATAGCCATACTTTTGAATAATCAGTCAAGTTTACATGTAGTTCAGTAGTTGTTTATTTTATTTTCTGTATTCTGCAGTCTGTCATTTCTACACCATATCTACAGCAATAGCCAATGGCCTAAAATATAAGAAAAATTAACTAGCAATGTCTTATCCAAATATTTGGAAATTTGCAAAGATATAAATTTAATACAGGAAAAATATACTAAGAAGTAACTGAATTCTTTAGCATTTCAGCTATGAATTTCTACTCCAAACACAGATAGATGGCATCTATTTTTTAATAGATTAAATGTTGTAGCATGTTCTCATTTTTTCCACCAAGCCAGGTGGGCCATATATCAGAAAAAAAATGAAATAATATTGATGCATTTGTTGTGATGTGTTTTTACTATTGCTTGTCCTATCACTTTGTTGGAGTTTCCTGATCAATTTAGCAGCTTTTTTTCCTCTATCTGAATCAGGTGACCAGTTGGCTTACTTGACATTGCTTTTGTATATCTTTGAATGATGTCCTTGCAAGGTCAAAGACTTGCTGGATACAATGCAGATCACTGAACACAAAGACAAGTGCTTTCTTTTTTAAATGATGGTTTCTATTCAAGGCATCAGAGGCATGCAGACTCCAATATTAACCGTAAGCTTACATATGTGTACTTTCTAGTGCAACAGTGACTATGTGCCTGTGTGCGGCTCCAATGGGGAGAGCTACCAGAATGAATGTTACCTGCGGCAGGCTGCATGCAAACAGCAGAGTGAGATTCTTGTGGTATCTGAAGGATCATGTGCCACAGGTATGTATGTGATCCTAAAGTCTCCCTGAAACCTTTGGAAAGGATTCTGAGTCCAAAAACCATTCTGAGTCTTGCTTTTCCTGTTATGTTATCTACAAATAAATAATTCAGACTATACATTGGCTAGACAAGCCTCTTATGCTTTTGTACGAAACTTGCATTATTCTTATTCTGTGTCTTTTTAGATTTCAAATCATTTCTGGAAGAAAGATTAATCTACCATAAAGATATTGTAGATTTTAATGTATATGTTATTTAATGAAGTACAGACAGTTGAATTAATATAATTAGAAATATAGATTGATTGTTGAGGTGCCAAATACATGGAAGACTATCTATGCATGAATAAAGTTTTATTTGTTTGTTTGTTGGAATAATACATTGTGTGCTGGAGGGCAGCTTGCACATTTGGGTGTGTAAATTTAAATGTGGTAATCTTAGTAGCCCTGAAAAATGCTCTTCTTAACATTTAGCAGATAATATTGAAGAATGTATTGATGATGAGCATGATTTCTAATGACTTCTGTGCTTTCTGACATGGTCAGCCTGGGACCCCACAAAGTTTTTTAGTTACATTGTACCAAGAATGCTATGAAGAAAGGAAGGAAGAAGAGTGAGGTCGTATGCTCCTTAGTTTCTCAGGTTTTCCTTTTGTGTACAAGGTTATTAGAGCTGAGTAGCATTATAGGAAGAAAAAACAAAGAGGAATAAAGCCCAACTTGATAAAGCAGTGCTGTTAATTTAAGCTGTTTTCAGGTTAGGTTTGAGACATAAACATTACATATATTAAAGAAACTCCTAGTATCCCTTGATAGTTGTGCTTGGTGACAAATAAGCATCTTTCTGGCAAGTCATAATTTCTGGGAAATTAGATGACATAAGCATATTCAGGGATAAATAATAATGATATAAAAGAAGAGCTTTCTTCAAAAATGGAACTATAGAATAGTATCAGGAAAAGTCTATTTTATTGAAGTTTCTCTTAGATACCAGGTATTTCTATTCTAGGGACTTATATTAAAAGTTATATATATATATGATGGTGGGGGCAAGGTAGTACATGAGCAAAGAGAAAGTCCAGTATGTTATATTAAGCCTATTGATTGTTAGTAGTTGATAATGTTCCATGTTCTACTGGTGACTACCAAAATTTCTAAGAATTAGAAGAAGAGAAAGGTATCATTCTTCATGGACAATCATGTAGGTTTTTTGGTTTGGTTTTGGTTTTGGTTTTTAAATGGTCATTGCTCCTACTTGATTCTTTGCCTCACTATGTGAATGTCCTTCCTGTAAGGATGATTGAGAGACAAGCTGGACTGGTGCAATGTTTGCTTATTTGCTAGCACGAACAGGTCATTGCTGCTCCATCTATGAGAGAGAAGTAATGAATGGAAGCAAGAGCAACATGCAAGAGTTATTGGACCATTTACCTCAATAGGACAGAAGGAGGACCAACATGCTAGTCTTATAGTGAGGATGGGGAAAATAGAAAGACAAGGTGCAAACTCATTATGAAAAATCAGTCTGCCATAGCTAGTGGGCAAAATTGAAAACTGATACTTTAGGACAAATAGAATAGGAAAAAAATGGAATCTCTGACTCCCAAAACCAGGAATGATGTAGGCAAATACTAGAGACTACTGAGGAATGGATTTGCTCATTTAGGATCATATGGGATATCTGTCTGTCTCTGACAGTAGCCGAATAAGGATCAGTGGGCAGTAGTCATAAAGCAGTCATGAAGTTATAGTTGTAGCTAACAGTGTTTAGTAGCAACATTTCTATTTTCTTATTTGCCAACCTCCACGTTCTTGTTAGCACATGCAGTAACATTCTTCTGATTCATTCAGACTTTCTAGTATCGTCCCTAATGTGTTGGTTATACTATGAAAAGAAATACTTAACCAAGTAGAAAATTTAATCACAATTGAGTAATCCATCCCTAGCTTATTCACAGACTTAGATTTCTGCAGGATTTAATTAGTAAGTCAGTCTTGCTGAATGCACCTTCCATTGACTTGTAAATCTAAAAGGGTTTTGATCTGAATAATGATGGAGGGACCGAAGTAATTTTGATTAACCAGGTCTGACTGTAAATAAATTGGAGTTCTGACTTTTGATCTGAAAGAGATTCTCATTCTTTTCTTCATAGATTTTCCATTTTTTTCTTTAATGTTGTTTGACACTGAGTGGAGGTGGCAAGTTGTGATCTCTGGGAATAAAAGGCAGTAGAAGATATACCTTTACATTTATTACATTTCATTGAACTTACAAATCAGGGTTTGTTTTTTTTGGGAAAATTATTTCCTATTCCTATTCACAATAGCCTCACTGTCAATTTCACTTTTTTGCTTTATAAGAAATGTATTGACTAAGAGCCCAGATTCAGGTCTTCTTTTCTTAGGTGTTTCTGTTTCACTAATAAAGCTTTAGCAGGCTGCTTATCTCTCGTTTGGCAAGATGATTCATTTTATAGTGGAGAATGTGTTAAAGCTTCCCATCACTTTTTTATAATGATGCCATGGATTTAAGTGACTTTTTTTTTTCCAGTATATGCTTCTTTTCTTCCCTAGATACTTAATTTGGGTCAAGCCAAATACAGATTGTTTTAAGGACCATGCCCTTTGAATTTTTAGAAACATGCATGTGAAATACAAGCCAAAATACTACTGCTGCTTTTCTTGATTTTCTCTAGCCATGTGCATTTAATAGAAAAGCTATAGATGAATGGGTAAGATGTTCACTCAGATTTTTAAATATTATCTTCCAGACACAGTGATAAGCATTTAAAATGTGCTATTGTGCAGTTATCCTCAAAAAAGTCCAGTCCTCTCCCCATTGACTAGAGGACCAATAAGCTTAAGAGGGTTGAATACCATTCCTTATGTTATCCAATGAGTATGTTTGGGGCTTGGAATCCATACGCTTTTATGCATTTCCTTTTATGTGTATATAAATATAGAGAGCTGAACAAGACATGGTTCTTGATTTAAAGACATTTACAGTCTTAGTGGGAAAGGAACAAGAAACTACATACATTCAACTAAAATACAAGTAGAAGGTATTAGTGCTATAATAGTGCAACCTGTTATTAGCCGTTGATGATTTTATAAGTAATATGAAATTAAGCTTTCAAATTAATTCAAATAAAGTCAGTTAAAATTCTAGCTGTGAAAGGATACAAAAAGGAAACTTGACAAACATTGACCATTGAAGCGCTGTCCTACCCAAAAGTGATTATGCCGTGATTTAGGACTCAGTTCAGTTGACAGGACTATTTTCCTATCAGGAAACGAATGCATCAGCCTTTCTGGATCTGTTACCTTAAAAGAGTCAAAGCATTCAAATAAAATCCTCATTTGAGTCTACTAAGAAGAGATTTTATTGTAAACTGTTTTTGCCAATTACCTTGCCTTTAAGGAAAGGATATCCTTGCCCAAGGGCACACTCCTCAGTCACATAAGCAGTTAATGACTTGATGTTCTGATTCATAAAGTGTTAGACCCTGTGAGTTTAGTTAGTTCGGAGCTCCACCAAAGCTGGTAATTGAAACTACTGCTTCTTCATGGCAGTGCTAATGTCTAACATAATGACAAGGGAGAACTACTGGGGAGGCATCTCTTTTTCCCTGTATCAGCCTTCTGTAGATCTTCATACATCATGCTTCCTTCTATGAAATGCCTCTCAATAAAGTGTCCTGGAGTCAAACAAGTAGAAGTAGGGTTTTATTTTCATTGGTCTAAAACAGCAAACACAAATTTGTTGAAGTGGCATTTTTTGTAGTTCTAGAACCCTAGTTGAGATTTCAGTGTAAAATGAGGGCAAAGACAAAGAATATCAGTATTGGTCTTATTTCCCAGTATTAACATTAAAAATACATAACCAAATGTATTTAGAATGGAGGGAAGCAGAGAGGCAAAAGAAAGATGATGTTAAACCTTAACAAGTTGAAACAGATGGAAATCAATGGTCTTGACTCCATCTAGGAAATTGAGTGTTCCCAGGAACTTAGTTCTCAGAAATGGACAACTTTCAAGAGTTGTAATTATATAGAGGGGAGGGGAGAGGTGAGAAGTGGAGAAAGAGAAAGACAGAGGGAAGTTTTTGTCTTTTCTGCCAGCATTACCTAGGGTGTGGCCAATTTTAATCATGGAGACAAAAGCTGACTCTTCTACTGATTTTAAAAACAAAGGAGGCTTTTGGTTGTAGATAGACTCATCCACAACTGTGGTATTTGAAAAACATATTAGCTCTTATATGAAAAGATATTAATTTTTAAACTCTTTTTCCCTTTGTATATGCAATGTACAAGAAAACAATCCTTGGGTTCCTATTGTGGTGCAGTGGAAATGAATCCAACTAGGAACCATGAGGTTGTGGGTTCGATCCCTGGCCTCGCTCAGTGGGTTAAGGATCCGGCATTGCCATGAGCTGTGGTGTAAGTCACAGACATGGCTCAGATCTGGATCTGGCATTGCTGTGGCTCTGGTGTAGGCCAGCAGCTGCAGCATTCAACCCCTAACCTGGGAACTTCCATATGCTGTGGGCGTGGCCCTAAAAAAAAAAAAATACAGTCCTTAATTATGACTTTATTTGCCACAAATCTTAGACTGTTTAATTTCAAAATCCCAGTGATTGTTATAAGTATCTCACTTTTAATTTTTTTTGTTATTGGCACTAAATTCATCTTAATTAAAATAAAAATTAAAAATTTTAGGGAGTTCCCATCTTGGCTCAGGGGAAACAAATCTGACTAGGATCCATGAAGTTTCAGGTTTGATCCCTGGCCTCACTCAGTGGATTAAGGATCCAGTGTTGCCCTGAACTGTGGTGTAGGTCACAGACACAGCTTGGCTCTGGCATTGCTATGGTTGTGGCATAGGCCTGCAGCTGTAGCTCCGCTTTGATCCCTAGCCTGGGAACTTCCATATGCCACAGGTGCAGCCCTAAAAAAAGCAAAAAAAAAAAAAATTACATAGACAAGTTTAGGAATTTTACCAAAGCTAGGTAATACATTTTTCATGATGTTTAAGAATGAATATAATAGGGAATTTATCTTACAAGTTATGTTATAAAAATTATACTCAATTGATGTGAATGAATATTTTTCATATTAAATGTAAGTAATTTTTCAATTATATTATCATCTTAATGGAGCAGTAAATATAAGTTTTTTAAAGTTATAAATATTTTTTGAGTATGTTTTTCAAATAAAAACAAATCATTTCCTTTTTCCCCCCAGATGCAGGATCGGGATCTGGAGATGGAGGTAGGAATTGCCATTTTATATGTTTGAAGACTTACATGTCAATATTATTTATGGATAATTACTGATGTATTCACCATTACAGATATCTGAGATAACTTCTCAATTTGAATTTTAGGAAAGGGAAAACAAAAAATGTCTTTCTCTTTATTAAGGGTCTATACCATATAAATTATTCGATTTACTTATGAACCATACTTAAGAACTCTATTTCCCTCTAATCTTCCTGTTTATTTATGTGTTTGAGTTACTTTGAAATAAATCTTCATGTCAAAACTTCCTAACAGAAGCCTCCAAGCATGTTTGGCAGGTCAGATAACTCAGGATAAAATCATTTAAATGTTGGATTTTTAAAATATAGAATTACAAGGTATTGATATTAACACACACATAGCTATCATGTAAATGAGGCCATAATCATCAAATTAATAGTTTGGAATTGAAGGAACTTTATTTAATTCATGAAAGAAAAGTAAGAAAGAGAAACATACTTTAAGCCAGTGAAAATGAGATAGTACATTTACTTCTTTGATTAAATTATAGTTATTTTTACTAAAACAAGTTATATGTTTTCATGATTTAGTTGTGTTTTTAAAGAAGTATGTGAGATAAGGGACAGGCAGAAACTTTCAAAATTTGATCTGATATACTTAGTGCCAAATAAGATTTTATTTGTAGATTGAACCTTCGTTATAAATTTCCTAAAATGATTTTCCAAATGAAATCCAAACAAAATTCTACCTTTAAGCATAGGAAGAAAAAACTAAAATAATTAACTATGATTTCAACAAGGATAATGAAAAGAAAATAAATAAAAACATAAACAGTCTCTCAAGGTCTTGCTTAAGTTGTATAAAATGATTACATGGATGTTTCCAAGTAAATGTTAATTTTTAAATAAAGAATTTGATAAAAGATAAGGAATAGAAGGCCTTGGATTCAGGAAAGTCAGATCTCCGCTGCTCACCTTTTCTGGTTTAGGCAACGTTTAAAGGTTTATCACGTTACCTTATGTAATGATGGAAAAGCTTAACTCTTGCCAATAAGTGATACACAGAGAATACAATTAGAGCAGCATATGGGAGCACAGTTTTTTTTCATGAAGACTGAAATGAGGAGGAGTAAAGATTCAGTACAATGATATTTCCATGTCATATGACATTGGACCATCATTTGATGTGAAAACAATCTTTTACAGTTTCTAAGAAATCCTTTTTTCCTAGCTGGTTAGTATAGTATTCCTAATAAGGCATTCCTAGAAGTTTGATTTCTAACACAAATTAAATCTTAAAAAGAAAGGAAAAAAGATATTCCTTGAGTAGATACTTCACCATTGGAATATTTAGAAATTAATCAGTTTTTTAAAATGTTGCTTTTGGGAGTTCTCATCATGGCTCTGTAGAATCTGACTAGTATCCATGAGGACGCAGGTTTGATTCTTGTCCTCGCTCATTGGGTTAAGGATCCGGCGTTGCCATGAGTTGTGGTGTAGTGTGTCTCAGATCTAGCATTGCTGTGGTTGTGGTGTAGCCCAGCAGCTATAGCTCTTATTGGACCCCTAGTCTGAGAAGCTCCATATGCCAGGGGTGAGGCCCTAAAAATACAAAAAAAAAAAAAAAAGAAGAAATGCTGCTTTTGGAAGGAAGTAGTTTTATGCAAAATTCTGTGTGTTTCCCAACTATTTAGTTTTAGTATAGAGTACTTAATTTGGTAGATATTGTGTTATTTCAACCGTTCCACTGTTCATGCAACAATTGTTAATCTTTTAGTACCTTTAAAAACAAAACACAGAATTTCTTCTTTGCTCCTTTTGTTAAAGCTTCATGGTATACTTTTTTTTCTGATTGAGTCTTCTCATATATCATTTCTTCATTTTTTTAGATAATAAGCGTGGTGTATGTTTCAGATACTAGTTTCCAGTTTTTGGTCACTGTAATTAGCACATGCAATGGACAGTGAAGTCATACACTTCCTTGTTGCAGTTTATATAGAAATCTTGGGTTCATTATGTTACACTGTGATCTGAATAAGGTGATTTTTAGGACATCATTTTAATCTATTGAGTATGATGTTTATAACATAAATTTCATATATTGGTGGCAAACTATTTTTTCTCTTGTTTTACCCTGCCTTTCAATTATAGTATAATACTAGCTTGGTGGGGGGAGCAGGGGAAGCAACTTCTTAAGAGATAATTGCTTTGAGAAGAAAACGAATGTGTAGTCCATTTAATTCTGAGTATAGTCTTTTTAGAGTTATTCTTCTGAAAGTTGTGGTAAATGAGTATTTACTCCTACCTGGGCAATCCCCCCCACCCTTTATTTTCTTTAGTCAGACACACATTGTTTTTGTTTTGTTTTTACTGAATTTTTTTTCTGGTCTGTGTTACTTTGTTCTGAAATACTAATAGTTTTAATTTTCTGTAATTTTTTACTCAATACAAAATGATAAAAATAAAACCTTATTGACTAGAACCTAAACACCTAGTTTAGAGTGACCTGCACGATTCCAATTCATGTATCCTTTGGTTTATGCTTAAAATATATTTGACTTGCTGCCTTTGCTATACAAAATATGGACTTGTTCTCTATTCTGACAGAATTCCTAATAGCAAGGTATCAGAGGAGTTGGAATCAGTTTCCTTTGAATTAACCAGAAGTGATTGGATTACCTGTGCTTGGTAATCAGACAATCCTGGCTAGTGATTGTGCTAACTGGTCTCTATAGGATATATTCTCATAGTGTGTATTTAGCCAATAATTGGGGCATCTTTGCAAGCATTTTGGTTGATTAGTGGTTATTTTTCTAATTTCTTTTAACAAAAGCTAATATAATTCCCAAATGGGGTGCATTGATCTGAATACTGAAGCAAACAATCTTATTTGCAAAACACTTATGTGTCTATCAAATGATATCATTAAACCTCCAAATGCAAAATCACTTTAAAAATACATCAATTTTTACTTTTTTTGTATTGTCCTATATTTTTAAATGAGTGAATATTACATTAGCATTGAAGATTAGATCTGATTATTTTTAAAATAATTTAACTTACTTGCATGAGGGCATATCTTTGTCATTTATTGTACTTGAGGGAACATTTTTACTGCAGTATAAAAATGATCTAAAAGTTTCATACAATTTATGTTATCTTGTTAGCATACATTTTTTAGAGAGTTTAAAAATCTTTATTTATTTAGGTGAAACAATTCAAAGGGCTAACTTTATTTAATAAAACATGTTTATCATGTCTTTAACATGGTCTGCAAAATGCACATTCAGGTAATTTGTACAATAAGCAACAAATGCTGCTATAGATCCTAAAAGTTGGCTTTTCCCATTTCACCGACTGTATCCTTTTCGTGTTTAAGAAAACTCATTAATACAAAGAACAATATTCTATTATTAGCCTTAAACATAAGACTGGTTGTTTATGGGATTCTGTTTTCAAATAAAAATGTTTATCTGAAAGGCATCTACATCAAATAACCTTTTGGATAGACTCACACTTGAAAAAAGAAGTTCAGGATAAATTATAATTAACTATATATGTGTCCCATAGGAAGGTAATATGTGATACTGTGCAGACCAAATTCCAAAGAATTTCAGAAAGTAATAGAAAGAAAGGGGTTGGTGTTCAAGTACTTATATATGTGGAGATTTAATGTTGTAAATAGGAAAACGGGTGTGTGTAGGAGGGATAATAACATCTTATCCACCCACGGACTTCCTTAAGCAACAAATACTGAAGTAAGAAAAAAAATATTAAAGGAGCCGCCTCTCAAAATCTAGTGTGTGTGTGGTTAAGGGATAATTTTTAACACCTGCTATTCTTTCAAAATCTTGCAGTCATATTATAAGGATAAGACCATTAATATTTTCCATACTCGCAACAGTATTTCTGGATTAACTAGAGTTTTGATGGATTTCTAAAAACAAAAAATAAGTCCAGTAACATAAAAACTGTATTTTAACTATTAATATAATTATAAATATATTATCCTGATAGAAGTCTGGAAGAATCTACAGTTAAATTTTAATAACATCTTATGGGAAGTTGTATAATAATGTCCATAGACATAAAATGTCTCTAAGAATACACAGCATTGATACAATGGGTATATTTTTAATTCATGAGGTAGAATGAAATGCAGGGCCAATTTACACAACTTATATAATTATATAGTTTTAAGAGAATTCTTTAATAATTGATCTCTTTAATTAAGAGATTAATATCAGATATGTACTGCAACAAATTAAATTAAATTTACACCCATTATTTGTATATTTATTTTAATATAAATCCAGGTAATTGTTATTGTGATGATTAATGCCCCAAATCAGGTATGGTATATTTTTATTTAATGCAAAATTGTCCCGTGCAAACTTGCTTTGTATGATTTTACTTGGATGCATGTAGTTACGACATTTTTTTCGTATATACTTTGGATAGAACAAGAAATATTTATGTTGCAACAGACTGTACACCCTAGGCTATTTCTGATTGTATAGATTGCTAAAAACTAGAAAACAGTATTGTAACAAGTTTAAGAACTTAAAAATTATTTTTTTTTAATTCTAACATCTCTAACGTGGATTTGATGATATTCTGGAATTGAGTCGAACAAGCCTCATATAACCTGGGGACCATGGTAAGGTTTCTGGAACTATAAAGCTGAATATGACACAGTTCTTTGCACTTAAGGAGATTTACAAGTAAATTTTTTCTTAGCACACAGTGGGAAAATTATGATTCTAATTATCAAAAGAAAAATAATCCCCTGTAGATATAAAATGTTAAATATACTGTAAATAACAAGAAACTGAATATTCATTCCATAAAATATTCTCATATAAGGCTAAGCAATTTTTCTCCTCTGTGTTGCTATAGCAATTCCCTTTCCTGACCTCAGTCTCTACCTTCTCCATCTTACTGTCATGGTCAAATTTTGGCAAGTACAATATGCCTCACCATGTATTTTCTCCATTGGGTACACATTACAACCAAAGTCTGACAGGCATCAGTTATAGGCAGCTTCAGCTAAAATACTGATTCGATAAGACATTATACTATGTATGTAAGGTGTGCAGATTTTCCCAGGGTAATACATATCGGGAGGAAGCAGAAACTGTCCTGCTTTTGCCGTTCATACACCTGAAAGCTGCTGTCCAACACCAGAGAAAGAAGGGACGCATCAGAGGTCACAAGACTGGATGAGTTTATAGACATCTGACACACAGTTGAAATTATCTCGGGTTTTCATAGGGTGGAATCCATTGGCTTACTCTGTACCTCAAAGATAAATAGTACTGTAATGGAGTAATAAAATAGAGGTAGCATGAGTGATACCTCTATTTTATTAGATAGATAATGGATAATGAAACAAACAAAAGGAGAAAACAAAGTGAGAATGATGGAAAATGAAAAGGGAAGAGAAAGGAGCTCTTGTTACCAATATGGCTGCATTTGTCTTTGCACATGACTACCAACTTAAAAATAAAAATGACTTTTTTTTTTTTCCAGTAGAATAGTAACAATTGACTGAATTTCTAGAGAAGATTGCTTGTGGATATGAAATGGATGTTACAAGCTTTTTTTCCTGAATCATCTGTATGTGTTTTTAAAAGTATATCTAGAAAAATAAATGTAATCATTGTGTGCAGTGCCATAGACATGGCTTTGGATTACAAATCAGGAGATTTGTATTCTAGATTTTTAATTGGCTTGAAGGATGCCTATTTGATTTTACTCTCAGTCTCCTTGGAGATTCACTCGCTTTTATCAGTAAAGGAGAATAATATCTGCTTATAGGAAAAGACGATTATAATAAACTAATGCAAAGAACTTGGATTCCAAAATATTAAAAATGAAATTAAAAGAATTTATATTACTTTTGCTCTTTATTCCCATTTACTCTAAGAATATTATTTCTCTGAGTGGCTTAATTAGAAATTGAATCAGAAAAAGACAAATATCATATAATATCACTTATATATGAAACCTTAAATATGACACAAATGAACCTATCTATGAAAGAGAAACAGACTCACAGTTATAAAAATCAGACTTGTGGTTGTCAAGGTGGGAAAGGAGGAATGGATTGGGAGTTTGGGATAACAGAAGCAAACTATTATAGAGGATGGGTAAATAACAAAGTCCTATCGTATAGCATAGGGAACTGTACGATAATAATACGATACACATTATTATCATATATGATATACATATTATCGTATACGATAACTATATGATAACAATACCCTATGATAAACCATAATGAAAAAGAATGAATCACTTTTCTGTACGGCAGAAATGAACACATTTTAAATCAACCACACATCAGCAAAAATTTTTTAAAATAGAAATTGGATCTTTTAAATAGTGATTTTTAGGTTCATGGTTTAAAGTACTGATGCTGAGATAAGAAGTCTACAAATCCCATCACAGTTTTCAATATTTGGAGGAGAGAGGCTAGCTTTGCACCTTGAAGGGGTGAAATGACACTGTTGATATCAGAGGAACTGCAGTTCTATAAGATAGACAAGAAATAAGGAATAATGTTCAAAAATTCAAAACAGTGGATAATTATTAAAAGGGCAGGCATATTGCCTCCATAGAAATCCAAAAAAGAAGAAATGGGAGGGATTCATAATGCTGGGGATTCAGGATACTTACAAGGAAGAATTTTCCTCAATATGCTAAGCATTGCAAAGTTTTTCTAAGGGGATTTGAGGTTTGTTGGTTTGTTTCTTTTCCTTTCTTTTTAGAACCTTATGTGCAGCATATGGAAGTTCCCAGGCTAAGGGTCGAACCAGAGCTGCAGCTGGGGGCCTATGCCACAGCCCCAGCAATGCAGGATTTGAGCCGAGTCTGCAACCTACACCCACAGCTCACGGCAATGCTGGATCCTTAACCTGCTGAGTGAGGACAGGAATTGAACCCGAGTCTTCATGGATACTAGTTGGGTTCATTACCACCAAGCAACAATGGGAACTCTGGGATTTGAGCTTTTTTGAAAGAAATTCTTTTAAAATCGATAGAGAGATTTTATTAGAATTCTACTTGATATAACAGTGTGAATTAGACAAATCTGTGAGGATTCCTCATTCAGATATAATTATTTGTAAAACACTCTATAGTTTATAAAAAATACAATTATAACATTAATTTATTTAATTACAATAACAGCCTTTGGATGTGTGCATTATGGTCAGAAAAAAAAAAATACCATTTTACCCGAAATGCCAATAACAGTACATATGGTAACTAAGCCAGTCCATAAATTTCAAGGAAGGAAACTAAAGTCTACAAGATTACCTCACCTCTTACGGTAGTTGCAACCACTGTATCAGACAGACCCCATAGCTTGTGTTATAGATCATAAATCCTACCAACAATCATATAAGATTTCATTATCCCATCTTTTTATCACCTTCCCACTCTCATTTTTATTTCTGGAATCATCTGTTCTATTCAGTGTAGTACTCAAAACCCTGTGGGTTTTTTTTTTTTTTTTGTGGTTTGCTATTTAAGTTAATTGCACTCATCAGTCTATAATGGTTTGCTATCTCTTCTCTTCTATTAATTTCCCCTTTCATCACCCATCCCTAATCCCATGCCTTTCTTGTATAAATATTCACACTAAGGTATTTAATATACCTTACATTTCTGGGAGGGGGGTATATTGTTGTGTGGGTAACAGTAGGAAGTGATAGTTAAAAACATAGGCTCTGGAACTGGACTCTGTGGGTTTGGTCCTGGCTCCACCCCTTACTGGCTAAGTGACCACAGACAAGTTACTTACACAATATGTTTTTAGTTTCTTCATCTGTGATCCTTTCAGGGTTTCCCAGGAAGTAGACTCTGAGTTTGAGAACTGTACTTTCAAAGTTCATGGAGTAGTGCTCTCAGGATCAGCATCATATGGAGGGAAGAGTGTAGGATTGGGAGGAGAAGAACTGGTACAGTTTTAAAAAGGCACAGTAGCGCCCATAAGGAGCTCTCAGAATGGAATGGCCCCTATGAGTTGTGTTTAATCCAGATGATGGGGCTGGGCCTTCCCACACCACAATTGATATCACCACTGATATGGACAACCCGAAGAAGGGAGTGTTACCTTGGGCCACGTGACTCTCTTCAGCTTCGCATTAGACCAAGAGAGGCACTCAGCTGTAGGCTGTCTGCGTACCACCTCCCCAGCAGACATTGGACCATGGCATCCTCTATGATTTATAAAATTTAAAACAGGGAACAAGACAGGCACAGTTTTTACCCTTGCAGAGCTTATTTCATGTGAAAAGAGCCAAACAGTAAACAAACAAACCAGGAAAAATATAGATTGTCATGTGATGAGCGCTGGGTAGGAGAGGAAATGTGGGATAAAGAATGTTTGGGGTTGCTAATATATTTGGGGTCATCAGGAAGGCCTAGACAAAGATAAGAAGGAAATGAATGAGCAAAGCTTGCAAATAGGCGAGGGAAAGGCATTCCAGAAGAACAGCAGTTGCAGAAGCTTTGAAGCAGGTGCATAACTGGGGTGTTCCAAGAAGATCATGATATTAGCTGGACTGATGTGAGTGACAGGGTGCTTGGAGATGAGAGAGAGAGAGGGGGGAGGTGGGGGTGACCCTGAAGACCACCTCTCATAGGGTTTGGCTCTTCCTGTGAGTGAGCTGGGAGCCGTCAAGGATCTGGAGCAGAGAGCATGTTGTGATTTGACCTGTGATTTCACAAAATCTGTGTGGAGGATGCCCTGTGTCCAAGTAACGGAGGAAGTGAGGAAGACTTCTGTAATTAAAAGACATAAGATAATGTTCCTTTGGTCTGGTTGTCATCAATGTTCAGGAGTCCATGGTATATTCGCCAGAGTATCCCTTGATTCTCCTATATGTGTCACTCTGCTGCCCATCAGAGGCACATTATCTATGATCCTTTATAAATAGATATCCTAGGTTGTGCAGTGGTCGAATCCATTTTTTTCTCTTAAGATATTTTTATATTTAGGGTTTTATTTAAAACATCCTTCTCTTGTTTCGATATTTGTAACCAAGCAGAACATATCAGGTATTACCAGACAGTATTTAATACATAAAAATCTCTCTGCATGCAGCAGTGCATGCCAAATTGCGTTGACTTTGCTTCAAATTTGGATTTGAAAATATAGCTTTTTTACTGTACTAAATGTACAATACATATTGGAGCATATGATTTTCAACATGTACTTAACAAAGAGCAATTCCATTTTCTCTGGTAAATTACACACTTGTTATAGCTTTGGGATTTAAAAAAATCCAAGAATAAATAGAAAACAATATGTTTAAATAATGTTAACATTCTGGCTCAATGAGTCAAACCAAAAGAATTATTCCAGTGACTTTCAGTTAGTAAACTGGTTCTGAAGATATTTTGGTTTTGCATTCCTTGCTGATCTCTCTCTGAGTAGAATAAAAGGGAAATTAACTGGATTTTAAATAAGGTTGGACTGATGCTTCCAAGAAGTTGTTCAGCAGATGGATCATTAAGCGGGACGAGTTCCTAATTAAATAAGTATGTATTTAATATAAAATAATAAATATATTCCTTATAAGCTTAATCTTCTCCCCCATGTTCTCTCATTTTCCAGCAGCTTTTCTTACTCCTTAATGCCATAGTTTGGCTGACTGGATGGCTGTTCTCTTGGTGAAGGCCACAAACAGAAAGATCAGTGTTAGTGGAATCCGTTAAAGAGGGAAGCTATTTCTGTTACAACCTCTACACAAAAATAAGATACTCTGCACATATTCGATCCTGGCTAAGTTGAGAAATTTTGCACTGTCTTGTAAGCATTGAATTAGGGCAAGAGTCATTCCAGATGCACTGACCAACCATCCTCTCCAGAGACTGTAGCACTAACAGAAAAACTGTGACCTTCGGCAAGTATAATTTCTGACACTTTGATCTAAGTGGTAGTGGTGAAAACTTGGTGGAAAACATGTTGAGCCAAGTAGTATCATCCTTCCCAAGCGCTTCAAGCTTGCTGATGCAGTTTGAGGTCTAATCCTTAAGGGCTGGAGAGTTTACAATGTTGAAGATTTTATTCCGTTAGTCAAAAGACAACCATAATAGCAGCTTGAATGTGCTTATCTTTGAAAGTAAGTGTTATTTTTAAATACAATTAAAGAGGAACACAGCTGGCACTTTAGAGACAAAAAAAAAGGGAATTGGTAGAGTTATTATACTTCATCTTAACTGGTGGGATGGTATTAAACAGTTACATTCTGGAAGCTCATGTTCTCATTGCTTTTGAGGTCCATGCTGTCCAACCATGTTCAGGCATTGATTAAGGAAACACTCTTGACCTTTTATAAAGAGAGAGCTCCCTTACACCAAACTCTGCTTTGAAACAGAACGTGGCAGAATTATAAAGCCAGACCAACCCTATAAATCAGCACCTTTTACAAATTTTCTGTTGTGAATAGTTCTCAAATCTCTATGTCCAGACCCTTCATCAATCCCCTATTTCAGTCCCTAGTCCTTTCTTGTCTTTTTGGATTTAAAAAAAAAAAAAAAAAAAGCCTCCTAACAGGTCTCCCTTCTTCCAGTCTTGTCATCCTAAATTTTTTTCTTACTCACAGTCAGAATGATTTATAGAAAATATTTTGAGCATATCATTCCACTACTCACAACTCAACCCACAATAGTTGTCCATCAGCCTTAGAAGAAAAGTCAGTCTTCCCAGTAGGAGATAGAAAGACTTCCAGAATTGCTCCAGTACCTGCCTCTCCATCCTCATCTCTAGTCTCCTTTACCTACTTGACAATTCCAGTATACTTTTTCATTGAGAGTAGTTCACTGGGCTGCAACATCAGTAGATTTCATGCCTCTTTGCTTTGCCATTGTTCTTCCCTCTTTCTGAAACCTATTCCATGCTTTTGCCTAAATATTATTCATTTTCCAAGATTAAATCAGGGATCATATACTACAGGAAGATTTCCTTCAGTCTTCTGTTTGGACTAAATACAATTCCACTTTGAATCACCAGCCTGATTCATTGAAATAACCTGCTTCTATATGTAGCTGGAGCTAAATGTTAATACCCTAAATGCAGACCATAAGACCAAGTGCTTAGTAGGATCTCATTAGATATTTGCTCAGCTGAACTAAGGCCCTAATACTAACAAAAATTTAAAAATGTGCTTAAATTTTGAAATGTTTCCATTACCGTTTGCATACTATAGTTTGTTATTCGAAATTCTGATATGAATTAAATGTGAAGAGTTTCTCAGGCTAAAATAATGGTAGAATTATTTTAACTTAATAGAAGAGGACTGAAAAAACAAAAGTAACAGAATGATCCATTCCACCAAGAATAAGGGATTAAGATGATATTCAAAAACAGCTTCAAAAACAGGTACTTGCTTACATATCCAGGATCTAAAGAAAATTAAGGGAATCTGAAAGGAGTCTAGCAAAAATATAGACTGCAAGCTAAAAGGCCTTTCCTTTATTTTTGAAGTGCATGGCATCTGATACTAGTATATCAACTTGTTCATCTGTGATTTACCCGTTCTCCTAAAAGTGGTGTGCAGAGAAAAAAAAAATGAAGTTATTTTAGGATTCTAGTTAGTTTGTAGGTAATTGAGGTAATTTTACCCTATGTGAATACTTTATCCCACATCCAAATTACTTATTAAAATACCAAATGACTTTGGCCAGAGAATAGAATCATTTGGAAATCCATTTGGTACCTTCATTTAATTTGACACTGAACCAGTGGAAAAAAGCCTGTCTTTTCTGAGTTTTCAAGGAATTATAATAATTATTCTGCATAAAATGTTCTTTAGTCCTAGAAGACTATTACTTGGAAAATAAAACACTGGATATTAGTTCCTTGGATCTAGAAAGTTTCTCACTTTAATGAAATAAGAAAGTAGAACTCTGTGAGCTTCAGCTTTCAACTTAGGAAATATGCACCGGTGTATGGGAGGGGGAAAGAGGGAGCCTCCATGTGATGCCGTAGAGATTCAGAGGGAATGACTTTAAAGTAAGTCACTGCACTGTCATCAAACTGGAAGGAAAGATGCAACCAGTGGAATTTCATAGAACTGTACCTGGCAGATAGTGGTGCGTGATGAATATTTGTGAAATTAATGCATGGATGAATGAATTGGCAGGGTAAGATGTCAACTCCTACAATAGTAATTAATTGACGCTTGTGTGAACCCGGAGACCACTCTCCCACCTCCCAGAAACTGCTAACTATGGCCCTGGACTTACTTAGAGTAGGCATCAGAAATGCCAGGAGTTGTCATTCCTCAAGAAATCTGTGGAGTGATTCTATTTCTTCCACCAACTCTGAGTCACAGCTCTTTCCCACATCCCCATGCTCTTTTCTTTTTTTCCTATTTCCCCCCATGAATGAAACTGGAACAATATGATAATGCTATGCTCGGATATAAAAGAAGATATTTATAGGGGATAAAAAGAAGAGTTTGAAGAAACAAGATAGGAGAGCAATCTGGCGAGAGAGAAAAGGATTCCTCAATGCAAAATATCAGGAGAAAGGAGAAAGCGGTGGTGTTCAATGTTTTGTCAAAAGAGATTTTTTAGGGTCCACAGAAGGAACAAAAAATCTGGACTGTTAAATATCTGCAGGCCTCAGCAGGCTTTACTTTTGTTTTTTTATGTGTTCCAACTTTTAACATTTCTTTCCATGTTAACATGCACTATTTTCGCAGTTAGTGCATTTCTCCCTCAATAGTTTTTATACCCCAACACATACATGTTTTGAGAAGAAAATCAAGAAAAAGGTATTCCAGACATAGATTTCCTTCCTCACTCTATCGCACACAGGTTTTTCTCACCCCTCTAAAATAGCATTTAATGTTGCCAGAGGATGTTTCATTAGGAAAAACAGATTTTGTTCTTGCCAGACAGGACAACAGTTGAAATCAATGCTTCATACTGCTGAGTAGGAGATCTGACAACCTTCCCTTACCCCAGCACTTTTGAAATGTGTTCGGTAGAACTTGAATGCCTCAAGATGCTGTTATACCAGAGGGTATCCAGTTAAGTGAGACCAAGAAATGGAGTGTATTTGGAAGAATCACAGATAGGGTGACCAATTTGCTCCAGTTTGCCTAAGACTTTTCCAGCTTTTGCATGGAAAATCCTACCTCCCAGGAAACTCCTCAGTTCTGCAAAAACAGGGATGATTGGTCACCTTAGTCACATAAGAAACATTACAGTAAAGAAGCTTGCTAAGTTTTGTTTTAACCGTGTTTTAAAAGAACACCTGACCATGAAACATTTTTCTTAAACAGAGATAGTAAAAGCCAAAGAAATTAGTAATCTATGGTATACAATTTGGGAAGGTCTGCTCCAACCCCATTTGTCTCTTGGCCCCTGCACTCTCATTAGTGGTATTCTCTCTATTGCCCTTTGTTGAAGGGCATGTGGAAACCTAATGAATGATCCACCGATTGTAACTGCTTGAGTCTCTCTTTCTGAACCTTAGACTACTTAAGCCTCAAGCTGGACACTTAAAAGAATTTCCATAAAGGAATTATTTCATCAGTTTGAAGTCATTCTTTTTTTTCAGTCTCTTTCACAAATGTTTACCTATCTTAATGCAAATTTTTTAGGAATTTCTACAGGAGGGTAATATACTGTAAGGAAAGTCTTCAAAGGACCTATATTCCAAGTTTTTATTTTCTATTGTATGATTCTGGGTGATTCTTGAAAATATCTTGGGCAATGTGCATAAATTAAAAATATGTATATTAGTGGAGAGTTTGTAGGCTGTCATTATATGACAACATGAGCATTCGTGGAACTGCTCTCTGGTGCTTTTTTTTTTTTGGTCTTTATTTTTTAGGGCCTCAACCATGGCATATGGAAGTTACCAGACTCAGGGTGGCATTGGAGCTGTAGCCACTGGCCTACACCACAGCCACAGCAATGCCAGATCTAAGCTGCGTCTGCAACCTACACCACAGCTCACAGCAACACCAGATCATTAACCCACTGAGCAAGGCCAGGAATCAAACCCACATCCTCATGGATACTAGTTGGATTCATTACCAGAGCCACCATGGAACTCCTGTTCCTTCTCTCTGTAGGGATAACCCAGTCTGAAGGGAGAGCATAAAGAGATAAAAATGCATAGAATGGAATTCAAACCTTTTCAATATCTGCAAAGAGAGAAAAATTCAGATCCAGAGCTGCTTACTTCCATTCAACCATTTCCTCTTTTTTTTCTTTTTTCTTTTTTTTTTTTTTTTTAGGCAACAGTTAAAGGCTTGATCTTGTCGATCACATCCTATTCTTGTCACCTCCTCACACACTAGGGCAGGTACTTCTTACAACACCCGCACATGGTCATAGAAGGCAAAGCTCATTATAGTGAATTACAAAGGATTGGCTGAGTGAACTCATGAAAGGGACTCTCTGACACTGAATAATGTATTTGTTTCAACCAAGACTTAAATTTTTCTAAATTCAGAGATTTTTTTTCTCTTTTTCCAAGTAGTTTTCAGTTCTAAATATCTATGAATTTAAAAGTGCTTTTTCTGACATTTCTAGCACACAGTGTACTGATAATGCTGAGGGAGCATTTCTTCTGACAAAATTTCTAATTTTTGTACCTCTGGGACAAAGCCAAGCCAAAGAAAAAATGCTTTAGCTGCATACTACTCCCTGAGGTTCCTGGGAGTGAAAAGGAATAGGTGGAAAAGTGCTTCAAATAGTATATTGCTTTTAGCTGTGATGCTTTCAAAATGAGCAATTATGGAAACACTGATAAAGACACATCACTGCTAATTTACATACACATTTAATTACATGAATCACTAAAGTTCCTACAGCTTATCTGTTCCAATAATTGATAAGTCCAATGTAACACTTTAAAGATTAATTTATACTGTCTTTTATTAAGATACTTATAATGAGCACCTACTCTGTGTCAGGGGTTTTATAGCCTAATAGTAAATATTTGTTATAACTCTTCAAGAAAGACATATCACCTCCATTTCCCAATGAAGAAAATAAAAGACGCAAAGGTTAAGTTACTTGTCCACAACTATGTAGTTAGGGGCACAACCAGGTTTTAAACCCAGGCTCCTGAAGCTATAGTTTCCTGTGTATTCTGCAACACATCTTTAAATCCAAGATTTAAAATAAAGACACATAATCTTTCATATTAAAATATATTAAACATTTATTCATTTGCTAAAAAAGATATTGCTACCTTAGCATTTGGAGTGGATAAGCAATGAGATCCTGCTGTATAGCACAGGGAACTACATCTATCTAATCATTGTGTTGGAACATGATGGAGGATAATGTGAGAAAAAGAATGTATATATGTGCATAACTGGGTCACTTTGCCGTACAGAAGAAATTGACAGAACATTGTAAATCAACTATAATAAAAAATTTTTAAGTAAAAAATAAATTAAAAAGATGTTGCTGTTAAGGAGAAATTTTGCACTAAGAGAAACATCTATGCTTTCGGCATAATGTAACTTTGACTTATTTGTCCTACATGCACACCCACATACACGTGCACATACCGTTTTTTTTTTTATTATTTAGAGAATTTATTCCACTGATATTTATTGATAATCCAGTCCTTATCTCTTATTTTGACAACATGGCATAATAGTATTATACTTTGTGCCAGCCATGTTTTAGATGTTTGAGATACAGAAAAAAGTCCCTGTTCACATGAAGCTTAACTCTAAAGGGAAGAAATAGGCATAACCCAAGTGAATAAATAAACAAGAACATTTCTTTTCTTTTCTTGTCAAGAAACAAGGAATTTCTTTTAATGAAGTGAAACAGGGTGGTATAATTCAGAGGGACTGGATTTTGTGGGAAGAAAGAAATTTGCAGTGAACACCTGAATTATTAGAAAGAAATGTGCACCAAGATCCTGAGGCAGGACTCTCAGAGCAAGGAGAAGAGCAAATGCCAGGGCCCTAAGGGAGACCTTAGTGAAATTCGGAAACAGGAAGAAGGGAAGTGCGGTTCTGAGCACGGTAGTTGAGGAGGAGTGTGGTAGAAGAGGAGAGTGGAGAAGTCATAAAGAATTGGGGTTTTATTTATAGTGTCATAGAAAGCATTTGAGGAGAGTAATATAATCTGGCTTATATTTTTAAAAGAGTGCTCTTGCTGCTGTGTGGAGAATGAATTATAGATGAAACAAGAGGGGAAGCAAAGAAAACAGCAAAAAGGATTATTATCGTAGAATAGGTAAAGATGACCCTGACCTAATTAGGATGATGGCAAAAAAGATGGTGAGAAGATGACAGATACACTGGTGTCTCGTGTCTACTCTAATTACCTTCCATGCATTTCCATATTGATATTGGTGTGAACAATGTCATATGCCAATGTAAAGGATCTGGAAAGAAGAAGGAAACAAGATAACAAAACTGTCACCTCATTTTGTGCTCCCCAAATCCTCCACACACATTCAAAATGAATGAATATATAGGTTTGCTTTTAAGATGTGAAAATGTTTCATAAAAAGCATCATTAAAAAAAACCAAACCCATGCATTGAGCCTATTGTAGTCATCTAAAGCAATTTTCTCAGGTTTTAGGAGGGAAGCAGATTGATGTACTTTTGGGATTTTTCAACCAGTGTCTTTTCAGTAAAGCCTGCATCTATTGATGTTTTTGTTTTTTCACTTACCATTTTAAATTTATACCACTTAAATATCATCACTGGCATGGCAGTAAAAGGTAAAATATAAAAATAAACAGCTCTATAATTTGGACTTTAAATGGCTTTACGTATTTATATTCTATGTGGGATATGTAACAGATTGTGATAACAGAACCAGGTATAATCAAATTGCAGCCTTACAAATATAGCAAATATCATGAAACAGCTCCCTTCTGCTGACTCAAAGAGTGGGAGTTCCACTTCTTTCATTATATTTTTTCTGTAGCAGCTTATCACTAGCAACACCTTTATAGCAATTCTCCTGCTTTGACAGTGTGAATGTCCCCACAATAGCACTTTACCTATATTTGCCATTGATTCTCTCATTGGATTTTCTTCTCTGGAGACAACTAATTTGAGTAGCTTGAAATATAAAACTTATGGCTTCCACCTTTAGTTTCCCAGTTCACATAGCAACATAGTGAAGTCATTTTCAAATGCAGAAAACCCAAGGCCCTCAGATAGGCTTTGTTCATCCTCCATGGTGCTACTCTGTTTTATTTCTCTAAAACCTGTAGCCTTTCACATGTGCTGTTAGAGGGAGAAATTCTGCTGTTTATATACAGCATCACTAAATTAAATTCTGCTAGTTACTGTATCTGAATGCAAATGAGGACACCAGACCAGACTGAGAGTGACAGCCGTTTAGTGCACTCACCTGTCCACTTGGATGGGGGCTTAAAGGTGCTGTCAAATGTTTGTAAACATGGCTTTTGCATATTTCTTTCACAAAGGAGAGTGGTTTTTCCTGTTTTGTTGTGCTTGGGGTTGTTTTAAGCTTGTTTAGCTCTTCCTCCTCTTTAACCCTAAACTGCAACTCCGTTTCCCTCTACAACTCGCAGAAGTGATCCCTGACTGGATTCATGAAGTGGGAACAGTGTTGGACCAGTAGGGGGAGCTCATATCATGCCTATTTTGTGGGTTGTAGACAAGTTACTTTGTAGGTTTGTGTAGTTAGGATGGAACTATTTTAATTCTAAAGCCAATGAAGATTTGGGGTTGGAATAAAAGTTATTTTCTCCTGTTGAAAAGTTAAAATTTGCTAACGTTGAAAATCTCAACTACAGTGAGAGTTTAGGTGGCTTTAATCCATCTGCATGTTGTGGTTGAATTTTTCAGATAGCTGAAACGTGGAGGCTTTAAAACATTACAAGCTTTCTTTCCTGGTCTGTATTATCAAATTACTTTCTTCCATAAATGACAGACACAGCACCTGATTTTAAGGGGTTTTGTTTATTTGTTTATGGCTGTCGGTCAATATAAACATGGGCCGGTGCAGATGGGCGTGACTGGAAAAAGGGTTGATGTTAAGTGTCGTCTGATGGACCTTAGGACCATGGTTAGCCTTCACCCAAATCAATAAAGAATCAGGGCCTGAAGCATCCTTCTCCCATTCCTCTTTTTTCTTTAAGGATGTTTTGACTATCCTTTCTGTCATCAGCCCCTTTCAAAATACTCTCTAATTTTCGGAGTTCCCATCGTGGCTCAGTGGTTAACGAATCCGACTAGGAACCATGAGGTTGTGGGTTCGATTCCTGGCCTTGCTCAGTGGGTTAAGGATCTGGCGTTGCCATGAGCTGTGGTGTAGGTTGCAGATGCGGCTCAGATCCCGCTTTGTTGTGGCTCTGGCATAGGTGAGAGGCTACAGCTCCGATTTGACTCCTAGCCTGGGAATCTCCATGTGCCACAGAAGCGGCAAGAAAGAAAAAAATACTCTCTAATTTTGGAGTCACTGATATGTGGATGTCAAGACCCTCATGGTGCTGAATGTACTTTTCCATTTCCATTCCCCCGCCCCCCCACCCGCACTTAATGTGTTCACAGAAAACGCTCCTTTTTTACTTTATTGAGCACCTATTTAAAACCAGGCACTGAGCAAGACACCATAGATTAAATATCAAAGGTGGATAAGACTGGTTTCCACCCACAACAAACTCATGATCTAGGCCTTTCATCACTTAGTGCCTAGGGAAAAGGGTGGCTCCAAAGGCTGTTTTCCTCATCAGGAGAAGAGGACATAGTTGTCACCAAACGGGTCTGAATGTTTGACTTTCAAATCATCCCTGACTCAAGCCAGTTGACTAATTGCTTACATTATGCATAACAAATTTGAAAGTCTTTGAATCTGAAAGTACACAATGCTGCATTTGGATGGACTTCGCTTCTGTAACCACTTCTGTCATACAATTTTCATCCAAATGAATGTGCGATTTCACAGGTTGCATCTGTGTGGAAACACTGGTGTGGAAGTGGCAGAGTGGGAGGGAGGAGCAGAGAGGAATGTGAGGGGACTGGGAAAAGGAGTCTGGAAGATGGTAAAATGTTCCCAGGCATTTACTCTGTTTCCTCAGGGTGAGCTTCACAATTGTCTAGCAATTTTCTAGCAATAAAATAGCTGTCCTATGGTTGATAAGCCTTTAGCATGACAGAGTGATGACCCTAGATGGATTCTCAGACTTAAATAGCTTTTTGGTTCCCACAAGGCAAAGCTCTTTTCTCTTCTCTTCCCTCGAAATAGACTTTCTTCTGCTGTCAGCATTTGCTACTGCTTATTGTTCTCACATTAGTGCCTAATTACAACGGCATCCGTGCTGCAGCAATGGCCTCTTTCCCTGTTCTTCTCACATTTCTTTTTCCAAGTGTCTTATTTTTTCTGACCTACCTGAAGAAGCTGTTCTATAAATACTGTCAGTCCTGCACGGGCAGACTGACCACGGCCTTGTGTGAAGGCCATTATGTTGTGGAATGTGTGTAACTTCCGCTTCAGGGCCCGATGCTTTTCACAGGCCCCGCCCAGGTCTCAAAATGGAGCATTTGTGATCTCGTTTGATTTTTTTTTTTCCCCAAAGAAGGTCCCCCAGATTGTATAAGCTCAGCCTCTACTGAAACTTGGGTCTGTTTCTGCCCAGCAGTTTTAGTGTTCAGATCTTTGGCTCACTTTTCAGTTGCTTTGTTGTTTGTATTGTTTTGTGGTTCTGTAGGTAGATTGTTGCAATGCTGGTTCTTTTCTTAATGAATATTTTTTAATTTTTTTTGTTTGTTTTTTCCCAAGCAGCCTCTTAGTCCAGAGTCATGTCAGAAGGCAAGTTTTCTAATAGAGTTTAATGGATTTTTCTACACTTCTTATAAAATATGGCCTCTTAAATCTCTGTCACTAAATATTATAATATAGATATCACATGAACATATTCACCTAATCGCAGAGCGTTTGCACCAAGCCAAATGCTAATATACACTATTCATATGATTCACTCAGATACATATGTGTCAAGCTTGATAGGGACTTTGAAACCAGGCTCCTTGTGAAATCTACTGGGTATTCTCTCAGTTCCACTCACCTTGACCTCCCCCCTCACATACACACAGTTGCTGCACCTCAGAGGTTGAAGGCTCTCAAAATATTAGAAGACAGTTCCAATAAGGTGCCCCTTTCTCAGGCAGTAATGTCGCAGTGGAAAAATACCCTCAGAATATTAAGCCTCTGTCGGTCATGAAGTCTGTCTAGGCCATTGCTAAAGGAAAGGGTGAGCCAGTAATTCTCAATGGCCCTATTACGTTTCACCATCAGACCCAGTGTCAGGCAAAACTGAAGTTCAAATCCTTAGTTTTGACTTCCAGGTCTCAGAAAACTGATATGGAAAATAACTTTCATTCATTAATTCAATGTTTTATGTGACAGGCACATGTTCTGGGGACATATAAGTGAATGAAACAGGCAATAATAATGTTAACGTGGCAGTGACGTTTAGAGGAGCAGGGCAGTGAAGTGGGAGAGAGTGAAGGATGGAGAAGGATTTTTTAATTATCAGGAGCATTTCCTTAAGGCAGATCTACAAATTCTTAATACCAAGCAGTTAGAGTAGCCCATTTCTCAAAGGGACCACCATGACAGTTCTTGGCATTACCAAATTTGGTTAGATGTTGGGTCCATAGAGAGATTAAGCTATACAATGGAAGTAAACTGAATATGAACTCATTAAAAATTAAGTTTTATGTTATTCTTTTGAGTGTCATGAGAATAGCAAAATTAGCACATTCAGTTCCCAGAATCACAGCTTCGTCATAAAGATGAGTCATGGTGAATGAAAGGGACCATATTTTAATGAACCAATCTGGTTACTATAGCTCATCTATGCTCAGCAGGACTGCCTATTTTTCAAATGAAGAATTGGTCCCTGAATCCACCCTTCTGTCTCAACTCCCCTCTCAACACTATCTGCTCTGTTCCTTCTTGAATACACTCTTGCCTTGGGGGTTTTCCTTAACTACAAATAATAGTAGCGAAAACAATCTCAATTATTGTGGTTACAATTCCCCATTTGGCATTTGTTAACAAACAAGAACCACATATTTATTATGCATCTACTGTGTTTACAACACAACTGGGTTCGTAAAGAATCTTTATAAGATAATTTCTTCTCCTTAAAGAGGATTTCAAAATCCTTTAGGAGAGTAAAAACATATATATATGCATATGAAATAATTAGACCAAAAGGTGTGATGTGTAGTCATTCAGAAAGGAATGATTGATCAAGTGGCAGGTAGTCAGTAGGGAGAACCTCAAAAAGGAGACAGAACATGAGTTAAACTTTAAGGAATACTTTAGGTTTTGAATAATTTAGCATTTTTGTCATTTTCCAATTTGCTTTCTTTTTAAATTCACAAACTACATATTTCCTCTTGGCAAATGGATAGTGCACAATTATTTTTTATTCCTGGTTTCAGTTGATAATTTTGCGAGTAGTTTTACTTATTTTTCTAGCTCGAGCAGAGGAGTCATACTTTCAATGCTTGTTTTGAGTCTCATTTGAGAACCTGAAAGTGTGGAGTAATGAATTCTAGTGTGGGAAACTAAAGTAGAGACAAAAAGATAGGGGGAATTAGTAATTTTTCAGTCTCATCACCATAACCATAAGTAATTTTTATGACGTGATATTCTGATAGAAATGGGTTAAGGTAGATTTTTGAATTATTATTTGCAACTGAGTATCATGTAGTATTATTCTGAAGTTATGCTAATAAGTTCCAACTATGTATCATCTGATATACTTTATTGGTGGCTAAAATGCTTGGCTAGCATCAGGCTGGCTAGTTTTCACATTAAAAATGATACATCTAGGAGTTCCCTTGTGACATAGTGGGTCAAGGATCCAGCATTGTCACTGCAATGGTTCAAGTCACTGCTGCAGCATGGGCTTGATCCTTGGCTCACAGCCGTGGGTGCAGCCAAAAACAAAAACCAAAAAAAAAAAAAATGATGCATCTAGATTTACAGACTTCTTGACATACAGTATAGTAGAAATATAATCTTGAAAAAATACATTAAGATAGCCAAATAAAGGTTGTTCTTCTAACTTGATCCTTCACGAAGCTATAAACACACTTGAATAAGAATGCTATCAGCTAATAGATTTTTCTATTGAAAATAGACTGTGTTTCAATCTTTCAATGGGAGGCCTTATACAACTGCACACAGTTCCTTACATTATTGTGAAATCTAATTTAAACAAAAATGGCATTGCCCTGCTTGGTCATCTGCCTCATTCATTCATGCTGGAAACATTTGCATGGTTTCTTCTTATCCTCTGTGTTCTGGGCCCTGTGCCAGGGAGGCTCAGATCCTGCCTCTAAGGAGCTTACTACCGGTATGAGAGGACAGGCAAGGGTTTGGCAAATGAATAAGAGGGAATGAGCCATTAGAGACAGAGGAAATGCCATGTAAATACATGGAAGTGTGGAACAGCATGGCATTTTCAGGGAACAACAGATGGTTTGGCATGACTAGAAAGAAAAATGCAGGGAGAGTAAGGGTGCACATGATGCTAAAAATGTTATTTTAAGCCAGACAATGAAAGATTTTCTTAAGCTTAAAAAGACTTCATATTAGCAAAGATTTTATCTCTCCTTTTTGCCATAGTCTGGAAAGCTGCTTTACTTTTACTAAAATTTGAAAGATTCAGGAGAGAAGGAACAAATGGTTTAGATAAGCCTAGAAACGGCAACATGTGGTTTCAAAGTGATGTCTTCTTGTGAGCTAATTATTTCCCTGCTCAGTCCAAAAAAATAAGAAAATCACAGAGGGTCCTGAAACTCACTTTTAAGTGTGTTTTTAGTGTTTTAATACTTAAAATGCCTTATTCTATTTAGTTTACACAACAACCCTAATACTACACTTTCATCTGCCCGTTTTATAGATGGGAAAACTGAGGCTTGGGGGAAAATGCCCAAGATTTCTAGGTTACTAAGAGACAAAATTGAGACTTAAACATAGATCTATTTACCACCAAGGTTAATTGTTTATACTGTGCTGGCACTTTCCCTTTGTCAGGCTTCATTTATGTCATATTTGGATATGAACACACTCTGTTCTGAAGAAAATTTAAATCCTTCATTAAACTGTCCCAAGTGTCAGGAAACATTGACGTAGATTTCTCTAAATCACAATATTTATATTAAACATTCTGGAGGTTGCCAAGGAGAGAATTCCAGAACTATCTTATCTTTAGCTTTCTATACACACTGCATCTTGGCCCATTTGTCTTCGAATTAGGTTAAAGAACAAACGGGAATATTACAAAGTCTCTGAGTAAGACAAGGCTCTCAAGCATGACCTTTGGAAACATCTCTTGACCTCGGTTCCTCATCTCTAAACTGAAGGGTTTGGACTAACACCCTCAAGCATCCCTTTGCATGGCCTCAGGTTTTTGCACATAATCTAAAATAAGTAGCCTTTCATTCTATAGATACAGTATATGCTGGCTTAGAGGTGAGAGAACACTTTAACAGTGATTATTTATAACTGCCAAATTCAGAATCAGATTTGAGAACTGTGATTTTTTTTGTGTGTTTATTTTTAAGCATTCTCATGGCCTGCATATTTCTGGCATATGTAGGATTTGTTATTGGTGATATACCCGGTTTATAAACAGAAAATTGGTCTTTAAAAACAAAGTACTAATGTGTTTAGTTTTTAAATCAGTGGAAACAGAATAATCAGGAATACCTAGCATTGCAGAATATTTGTTACTATGGGAGGCAGAAGGGTGGGGGGATTAAGGATGCAGGCTCTGTGGCTGAATTCTGTAGGGTTAAATCCTGGTGCTGCTGCTTCCTTAATATGGAGCTTTCAGCAAGCGTATTCCATGCTCTGTGCCTCCATTTTCTCATCTGTAAAATAGTTTCTGCCTCATAGGGTTACTGTGAGTATTAAACAGGCCAATGCATGTGAAGTAACCAAGAACCAGTGCCTAGTCCAAAAGAACATTCAGGAAATGTTACCTGTTGTTAGGATTTTGGGTGAGAGATCATTTATTTAAATTAGAGAAACTATAAATCATGGATGAAATTAAAATATTGAAGGTAAGCTCCAAATAGGCAGGGATTTTTATCTCTTTCTTTCACAGCTATCGCCTCAGTGCCAACCTAAGTGTCTGGCACAGATTAGATGTTCAGTAGATATTTGTTGAATGAAAGGATAGGTCAGTTCTAGATAGTGTTGAAGGTTCTTTTATTCTGGTTATTCCAAACATTTTAATGTTTCTTATGTTCAAAAGCATTATACCATAGGCTATAAATGGTATAACATAATGAGTGGCAACTAACAACTTTGGTCTCTAAACTGGCTCCTGTTTCAGTTTCTTTGTGATGTTGCAAGCAGAAATATCTGAAAATCTTAGATATCATGGAAACAACTCTCTCTCTCTTTTGTTTGGCAAGTAAGAACTCAGACCTCAAGTTCTTCAGCCATTTCCTGGGTTTGGGTGGTCCTCTTTGTTACAGCAGTTGCTGTATTGATCCGACTGTTGTAGTTGCTACTTGGGAAGCTGCTGGCCATCACTGCCAACTACCTCGGATGATTGTCAGAGAAAACAATCCAGAAATTCCATAAATACCAATAGGCCGCTCCTCTCACTCATCCAATTAGAATCTATAACCTAGAACCATAGATTCCAAATTTAGGATCCTCCCCTCTGGATACAAATTCATGCTTATCTTGAATAGCCTAAGTTTGATAAAATCTTACATGTAGTCTTAGTTTTCATAATAACTTCAGAATTACTGTTAGGTAAACCAAGTGTTTCTAAGATTTCACAGTCTTTAACTTTATTAAAAACCCATGCTTTCTCCTCTTTATGCTCTCCTGTAGACACTGTTTCCAAGTCACTGTTGATTTGCCAGAATGACAAGGACAGCCACTTTAATTAATGAAACTAAATTATTCCTCCCAATAGGCTCTAAGTTAAAAACATGCTGATATTTAAGATGCATTCCAGCTTTATACCATTTTAAATATTTTATTATTGTCTAAATGATTTTATTGGAAGCAAAATCTTTGAAAAGAAACAGGGAGATTTGTACAATACCAAAATCTGATGGTTGTCATCCACTGAGGTGCATTAGCCAATGAGAGAAACTTCACTTCTTGTTGCAGGAAGAATTGTCGAATACAATGAATGGTTCTGGGAGAGGTATGGAAATTTTTGCATAAAGATTTCATGGGCTTTCTGGCAGGAACAGAAACAGAAAACTTCTTTCAAGCCTTTCTCCCCAAGATGCAACTTTATAGAAACCTGTCAGAATGGAGGAAGGTGCTTTCTGAAGGCAAGCCTGGGAAGAGCAGGGAAGCTTTCAAAATCAGCTGCATGTGAATGGTGACTGCTCTGACCCCAGCCTTATGAGGGTACTTGTGTGTTTTCCTAGAATGTGGAGATGGAATCCACACCAACCCGACCTTTTGGAGACTGCCTGAAGTCTCCAGACAAAATAGAGAAAAGAACATGACTGCTATCAGCAATGTGAGGGCACAAATAAATTAGATGAGTTATTAAAGGAGATGCTACTTTATTCATTGCCCCCAAACAAATGAGGTACAAAATAAAATGATAAAATTTATTAAAGTTAATATGAAGTTATGCCTGTAGTCCTTATAGGAGACACAGGCATCAGTGGAGTAGTTTCTTAATAGAAGCTCACCAGTATTCTTGACCTGTGTAATTCAAGGAATGAATATCAGTTATGTCAGTGTCAGAAATTTAAATTAGTGTGCTCATTACACTAATGTGGAAAGTCACTGTTCTTATTATTATGTCCTCACGTACTCAAGCCTTACCCTCAGTCAGAATCATTTCTCTCTTACACAAAGCTCTAACCCACTCTGCTCTGTCCATTTGAGATCATTGATAGAATGTTATATATTATTTGCACCACCCCCCCTCAATGCACAACACAAGTGGGCAAGACAAGTCACAAGTCCAGATTCTAAATATTGAAACGTAATACTGCCAAGTCAGGTCCCTTTTCTTTAAGGTCTTTGACAGTTCTGATCAAAGAAACCCAAGAAAGCCACTGGGTGCATGTAGAAAATCTCCCTCATTTTCAAGAGCAACTGTGTCTGTAATCAGCAACTGTTAATGGAATTACCGTAGCATTTAATTTCCTCTGCCTTCAAATTTAAGATACAAGTACTGTTTTGTTTTCACCCTCCCTCCCCCTCCACTGTGAAAGAATATAAACTGGTTTTGATAAAATTGTATCTAAAAATGAAAAAGCTATTTTATGTTTATTTACTGATTGAACCTGTGCCAGCAGTTCTAGTGTGTTCCCGAGTAGGCATCAGCCATCTCATGCATATTTGAGTAGCATCAGCACTTTCACCTCTTTTCGAGTATACAGTATTTCAAGCATTAGAATGTACATCGGCATCTGTGGCAGATCAGCATCTTTGGAAGCCGAAAGCAAACACTATAGACAGTCTATGGTATGCATTTTTCATACCACAGGTGTTGATTTCTCCCCCCAGGAAATATAAGAATGGTTAATCAACAGATATTAGCCATCATGAGTTAGGATCTGTCTTCTGAATGTTGATTTTAAATAGTCTAATTAGAATGTCCTATGGTTGGCAAAATATGTGTTGGTCAGCCTGTTCAATAGTTGTTGGTCTCTCATAGACAGAGTAAAGTTGACACTGGCACCTGATCATTGGCTGGCATCACAGAATCTGCACAGAAGTGGTGATGCATCAGCAAGTGTGTGTTGGAGAACTGGCTATGCTTTAATACATTGGCAGATATGAAATGAATATAAATATCAGGAAAAAATGCAGTGAAAAGTAGGATGCACAATCCATAATTTTTCAAAAATGAAAACTCACATTTAAAAAAAATACCCTTATTCAGGCATATCCTACTATATAAAAGATATTCAAATTATTTACAAATGTTTGTATTAAAATTATATGAATATACAGTTTGGTTTCATCTCTACCTTTTCCTCATATCTAAAATATATTTCCTTTCTAAAGGTTTAATATATCTCTTGAACAAAAACTAATTATTAGACTTATTATCAAAAGTAGTAATTCAAATATTTAAATGTAGGCTCTCTATTAACTATTGAATAATATTCTTAAACTTAACATTACCATGCAGTTTAAATGAGATAATCAAATTAATATTTTTATGCATAAGACCGTAAATTACAGCATTCCACTGGAATGTGACATGTGACCAGTTCACGCCTCTGTACCTGCTAATTAATTCACTAGTAAAAGGTTTTGCTTAACTGTTTATTAAGTATAGTTGACTCTGCTTACAATAAAAGGTGGAAAATAGTTTTCAGCATTTCTCAACTTTTTAAGATTAGTGGCCTGAAGTTTATTCCAACATAGTTCTTTTGGACATATTAGCTAAGTGCAATTGTTAGTTAATAAATCAGATATCGTTAATGAGTCAAATGATTCTGAATTTGTGAAATAATTTTCCTTTTTCCAATCTATAATCTGTGCTCACTTCTTTTAAAATAAATATTTAGTGCCTATCTATTTAGCATGTACATCAACATACTAGCTACCTTCATAGATGCTATCTTTGGTAATCTCCACAACAACCTCCAATACGTTTTGCAGAGTTTCCACTGTGGTTCAGCAGAAATGGACCTGACTAGTATCCATGAGGTGGGACCCACCAGGATCCCAGCACCCACTATTTTTCAATAATGTTATTGTCTTTCTAAAATGAACAATCCTTTAAATAATCATTCTTTCCTCTTCTTAAGAGTGTTTACGAGTTCCTGTTGTGGTGCAATGGAAATGCATTTGACAAGTGTCTGTGATGATGTGGGTTCAATCCCTGGCCTTGCTCAGTGGGTTAAGAATCCACTGTTGCCATGAGCTATGGTGAAGGTCACAGACGTGGCTCAGATCTGGCATTGCTGAGACTATGGCGTAGGCCGGCAGCTGCAGCTCAGATTTGACCCCTAGCCTGGGAACTTCCATGTGCTGCACCTGTGGCCCTAAAAAGCAAAAAAGAAAAAAGAAAGAAATATTGCAATTGATAAGCATCACTCTGCTCCCTGAGGCCACTCGTTACCTTTATAGCAGCATCAAATCCTTTTTGCAGGATTCTTTTGTATTTTATGATGTCTTGGTCTCTGTCTTGCTTAACTTACCTTCCATGGGGTTAGAAGTAATTACAGCAGCAGAGGTACCAAATAACTTAGTACCTGTACAACAAGATGGAGGGCAATCTCTGATTCTAATGCCTATTTTAGTCCTTTAAAAATAGTAAAGACAAGAAAATGAATGGCCAATTATTCTATCTTGACGCAAGCCTTGCATTTAGTAGTTAACGGTATAAAAGACAGCTCTTCACAATCACCCTACTGTTGTCCTGAGCTGGACAGTATAGATTACTGAGTTATGCATGAGGTAAAAATTGGCAGCCATCCTAGTGCACTCAGTTCTTGATTATGTATGAATGCATTATTCTTTTGCGGGTAACACATGTTTCTCCGGATTACCACCCCCTAATTGCTATTATGGGACCTCCAGCTCTCTTTCTCCCTAAACAAATCTTTCCCAACCACACTAGAAGCCCCTAAGGACATGACTCACAAGATTCCTGAACAATTACCCTCAGCCCACGTGGAACATTTACCATTTTTCATCCTCTTGGGTCCAACTCTCTTTGGTCATATCACGCAGAAAGCCAGGTGCAGGCTGGCGAGCTTCAGCCCACTGGTGCTGCCACCTGTTCATGCTACTCCAAGGTCAGACCGTATAAACACTCATCACTGAAAGCCCCTCTGCAGGAGTGGGGAGAACAGTGTGGCTGTGTTAGGGTGGTCCCTAAGGGTGGCACTTTCTGGTGTCAGAGAAAAGTTTTTGTGACAACAATTTACTCTTTATTCTGTTTATGCTTCTAATCTAGAGGACTATCCTTTGAAATTAACCCCCAGTCATCTCTCGATTTTCACTCAAAAAGCACAACCTACCTTTCCCAATTTTCCCCTACACTTTTTTTTTTAATTTTATGGCTGCATCTGTGGCATATGGAAATTCCTAGGTCAGGGATAGAATCTGAGCCACAGCTGCGACCTACACCACACCTGTGGCAGCATGGGATCCACTGTGCTGGGCCAGGGATTGAACCTGTACCTTCACAGCAACCCTGCAGTCAGATTCTTAACCCACTGTGCCATGACAGAAACTCCTTCCCTACAGTTCTTTAATCAATATATTTGCACCCAGGCTCAGGTTTCAGATGTCTCACAATTAACATGCACAAATAGAATACTTGGTTTCTCTAAACAATTGTCCATATGATAGTCAAGGTGATCATCCTAAAATGTGACCTGGGGCAGTGGTTCTCAAATGTTGCTGGACATTGGAATCACCTTGAGAGCGTCTAAAACATACCAGGTGCTTGTGTTCTTAACCTTGGTAATAAGTTATCTCTAGGGGAGGAAAAACTCAAAGGAAGTAATGCTGGATGACCCACCCCAGCCTGAACTTCCTATAGAGAATGAAAATGTAAACTCGATGTGCTAAATTCATCCTATTCTCCAAGGCTTTGGAATTGCGACAAGGGCTTGTACCGACAAAGAGAGGCTAAAATAAGCATGTCAGGTGGGAGGGTCTTCCTCCACTGCCCCTTGTTACCTAAGAAATTATGAAAGGACTGAATGTCAAAGGAAATTATGAGGTGGTACTCGCTGCTTGGGCCGTGGAGCATGTGCCCAGGGAGTACTTCCAAATGCTTGAGGGTGAGACACATTAGAAAAAGTGACCCACATCAGAAGAGAACTGTTCTGTGTGTCACTGTGGTATCATCATACAGTGTGGGATACACCAAACTGCCCTGCAAATGATAACTTTCATTTCTGTTACTTAGATTAGCTTTATAAACATTATAATGAACCTTCACCTGGACAGTGGTGGACTGAGCAAGTGAGGGTATTTCCAGGATGCTGAATCAAAGCTTAATTAAGACAAATGAAACTTCCTATACCAGTCCTTATTTTCAAGGCCATGACTGACACCTGATTACCCCATTTGTCCTTTGTCAATATAGGCCTATATTTTATTATCAATAATAACAATACCTATGTGTCACTGTCCTTGTTTATATATATTTTTAAAGACCCAATTTGGTAACTGAGTTTCCATTAAGAAAAAAAAACCAAAAAGATAGTGTAGTACATTCATGTGTGTACTAATTAATTTTTAATTTAATTTTTAAATTAATTTTCAGCCATTGTAGAAGAATTAGATGTCTCAAAAATCATATTTATGAATATCAATTATATAGCATATAGTGACAAAACATTGGTTTCCAGAGCTTAATTTGGGATTATTCTAGAGTGAGCCTTCTGGATCAGTCAGTACCAGGTAGAAATGCTACCTAATAAAGTACTAATATATTCATTTATAGCTTAAAGAAGTTAGCCATGAAGTTATTTGATATTTTGCTTTCATTGATTCATGTGTGTAGTCACCTGCTTTATCAAGAAATTATATAAAAGTATATAATAAGATATTATTTTGACACCCTTCTCCATTGGGACGTGTGATTGCAACATATTTCATCACAGGTTATTTAGTGTTCCTTCAGGGGCTAGGACTGTAACCATCACTGTCATTACCATAAGCAGCAATTATGAGTCTAGTTACATGGTGCAAGTGTACAAAGAACTTCACCAGCTAAGCTCCTACTCTGAACTTCATATCTCAAGCAATTTTTAGGTTCAGTGTGGCTCTAATATTTCCTCACCATTTTCTTTGTTCAAAACTCCATTTCTTCAAATATTAAAAATCTCCCGGAAGAGTCTCTAATATGCACTGCTCTCTAATAAAGAAAAGCCTGGTTCCCTGGTGACCTAGCAGTTAAGGATTTGGCATTGTCACTGCTGTGGCTCAGGATGGATCCCTGGCCCGGGAACTTCCACACGCTGAGGGCGCGATCAAAAAAAAAAAAAAGTCCCAATGAAGCTTGAAGGATGGAATAAGCATAATTTGAGCTTTTTCTTCTATTCCTCCTTCCTCTCCCCTCACTATGCTTGTCTCTCTCAATCTTGTATACACACCCACTCGTACATATTTTTGGAGGCAGAAGAGCACTGCTTGCTTTTTGTGCAAATTAAATTGCAAAAAGAAAAAAATGTTGATGTGAAGCTGAAATATACTCATCTGACTAACAAGTGCTTCTGGAAAAGCTTTCACTGAATGTCATCCTGAGGAACTCATCTCCCTTTCCCTTGGGGCTCCACACATGAGCTAAAGGACCATCTGATCTCCCAAAGCCTGTTAAACAATGATCAGGATTTGAAGGCAAAATTAAAGGCCTGAAAATGGTAGTCACAAAGTAGCGGGCTGCGATCCCAGGAAGTAAGAAAGGAATAAGCCATTCTTCTGTGTCCTCTCTCTTCTTTTTGTGGTTTTCTTGTCATTCTAAAAAGCTGGAAATGCTGTGGGACTTAGGGACCTCCTGGACACAGAAGATAGTCTAAAAATACATTTATTTAAAATTTTAAAAAACCATCCGCTCTAGAATTTGTCTTCTTTTGAGGTAATCTGTTACACAAGGCTGCTATCATTTGGCTTGCTGCAGTAAAGACTAGTTATGCCAAAAACGGATCATAAATAAAGTCTAGACAAATGCAGTGTTTTTATTCCAGAGGCAGCCAGCAGATGCTTTGTGTACCCCGCATTCTCTTGCTGACCGGATTAATTTTGCACCATGCTTTTACTCTGCAATGCCTTGAATGAAACAAATTTAAAATTGTCCTTTGACCACTTGGACGTCCTCAGATCACTCACTCTAGCCTTCTTCAATTATAATGAAGAGTAAACTGTCCTTTTCAAGGCGTTTCTGATAGCCAGTGACTTAGCACACAGTCCCTCATAGACAAGGAGATCACAGGCAGAGGAATCAGTACTCCAGGGATGTTCTTCAATTGTCAAAATTCTGTAGCATGTCAGGTGTGGGAAGAAGGACAAGGCAAGGAAATGGAAACCTAGGGGAGCAGAAATCTCAAGTTTCTCCATGGACTGTCGATCAAGTATATGATTATAATTTCTGATAACCTCGTCTTCCCCTTCTATGACATTCATGTAATAGAGGAAACCATGAAACCTTTCAGATCTAGTACCTTCTCTTCAGAATGCATGTTATATTTGGACAAATAACCTTGCTGCATTTCCAGATGGAATGGTAACAGGAACTTAAAAATCAGGCTTTTTTCTTTTCACTGCTGATGAAAAGAACAGAAAGGTCAGTGGAACTTGACCTTGAAATATAGCTAAATGAAGAACTATGCAACTTAAAAGTAGGCATTAGCTGCAGCGATGGTGGGAAACATGATGAAGCTTTCCACTCATCACAAGCAATTCCAAGCTCAATAGACAGACTTTCCCTCATTGAGGAGCAGGCATTACCAGTAAATTTTTATATGTTTATTTGTTCTGGAATTTTTCTTCATAATGCAGTCAGTTTATTATATTAAAAATGTATATCACAACTGAAGCAGTTTTGTAAAACAGGCATTATACAGTAGTGAATCTATGTATTTGTACCTTGGGGATGTGAGACAAAAAAAAGTAAACTGCTTACTGCTTGAAAAATCATACTCATCTGATAACTAATGGCTCTGATAGAGAAAATAAGGAAAATGCTTCCATTGGAGCCTAATCAAGTGATTGGGGTTGGTTGTAATGAGCCGGAAGGGTGAGTTAAAATTGAATCAAGAGGTATGTATTCTTGATGAATGGACCTTTGCATCGTAATAAAATATCCCTTTTTATATTTGGTAAAAAAAAAAAAGATGTAGCACAATTGGGTATTAATTCTATTTAATGTTAGTTGAAATAAAACATGACGGAAGATAACTTACTATTTAAAAGTAGCCTTTTAAACTACTGCATGCTACTTCTAGTCCACAGTGTATACCTGAATATACCTTCAGTGATTTAGATTTTGCCGTAACTTATTAGATACCAGTCCATATTTTTAATACATTTGCTAGAGTTCCTACTTGTTTCTGTAGTTGCTGAAACCAACAATAATGGAAAGAGAGGTCCTAAAGTTTTTTTAAAGATGAGGGATGCCCCCCAAAGAGCAGTAACCTAGACTGGAGTCCAGTGTGATCTCTTTATATTCCCATAATATCTTAATGTGTTTTCTTTATTCTAATTATAGTTCCTCTTTTGAATTTCCCAAATAAAAAATTCCCATGCAGCCTCATAGGGACCCAACATCGATTAGCCTTCACTAAGCCCATAAATGTAGAAAGTAGTTCAAGGGTAATCGCCAAACCATTCATTTGGCATTGAGTGCTCTTATGCAAGTTTCTCTAGCCAGTATTTTCCAACAGTTTGTTGAAAGATTTTTTTTTTTTTTGTAGATTTGAAAGAGTTGCTAGAAAATGTGCAATTGGAAAATAATTTACACATACAGACACACACACAAATTACAGGCTGTCGCTATGGGGCTCTGTGAAGCTTACAAATTCAGAAAATAGGATATTCACATTCTCTCAATGAATCAGAAATGTAGCAGGCCACATGACTGAGCAGATGACTAAGCAGACACTTGGGAGAAGAGCTTGCAAATCGGGCTGCGGGGAAAATGCTGTCATTAGACTCTAAAAATCTAACATAATTATCACTTAAAGTCAGTGTGGAAAATTAATTAAGATACTTTTTAGACCATTAGTTTTTCTAGTTGTTAGATCCCTTCCTCTTTCCACAGCCGTCCCCTGTCATGTCGTATCTAGTTCAATATCAAAAACATACCAAATATCAGAGGAATGCTTTAAAAACCAAACCTGAAATTTCTGTTAGTTATTTTTCCACAATGTTTTTCTTGGCCAGGGGCTTATCTCCTTCTGAGAATAATCTAGCTTTTCTGACTATAAAGATTTAAAAATTTCTTATAGTTGCTATAGGGATGGCACCTTGCATAATGACAAGTTATTTCGTCTTGCATATTTACATTTTTGCAAAGATTTTTATGGTCTTATTTTTATATCCTGCCTTCATGATCTCATTCTTCCAAATGTGACCTGATAATAGAGAAGTAAATGTGCTTTGTTTCACATATCTGCTACTCTGTGGATGTGGGTTATTTTTCCAATTAATCTATTCATTTAAGCAACTGGTAAGTTGCTTTTCTGTTTTTTTCTTCTCGTCTCTTCAAAAGGACTCCAGCTTCTAGAAGTGCCACATTGACAAAATAAGAGCAAATTTATATGGTACATTGTGCTCTCTATTCTAGGTTCTACAGGTGAAATAAAACATTTAACCATTGTGACAACTATAGAATATATAGAAGAGAACTGAGACACAGAGGAGTTAGATAAATTTCCCAAAATAACACATCTGATACCTGGCCAACTCAAGCAAATTGTGTCTGAGATCTATGACCTTATCCGCTACTCTGTTCTCCCTCATACAGAAATTTACACATCTTTTAAACAATATAGATGAGATATTCCTCTAAGTTAATGAGTGTTTTGCCTTTTTATTCAGGTAGTAGACACACTATTTTTAAAATATTAAAGTCTTATTAACTGGAATCACTTTGATTCCAAGCATAATATAGACTTTAAAAAATTCTACTATCAAAAAAAAAAAAAAAGAAAAAAAATGCTACTGTCAAGTTCACATAAAAATGGATATCTTGGAGCTCCCTGGTGGTCTAACAGTTAAAGACTCGGCATTGTCACTCCTGTGGCTCAAGTTTGACCCCTAGCCTAAGAACTTCTGCATGCCATAGGTGCAGCCCCCCAAAATAAATAACTTATTCGAAAGAAAAATTATCATAAAAAAGTAGCACTATGTGTTACCATATTCTTCTCCATCGCTTTCTCTCCTCAGCTTAGTATTTTATAGTAAAATGAAATGCACATATATTTAAAGGTTCATGTATAAAATGATATCAGATGCCATTCTTTAGGTATTTTATAGAATACATAATCAGAAGCATAGTTACATAAATATGTATTCTCTCATGAATACATATTAAAATATCAAATTTTTAAAAAGTCTAAATCAAATTCATTGTATTAAATAATGTTAATTAATAATGCTAAATCATTAAATAATTCAGTGTTCAATGCACTATGGCTAATACTATTTATATATATAACATGAACTTTTATAAATGTTTTGTTCAGTTAAAAATGTTTATCTGATCTTCCTCAAAAGGGAAAATTTTTCAGAAAATCATATTCATTTCTTTCAAATATGTTAACTCATAATGATATTTATTAAAAACCTCTCCTGTTTGTCCTTTTTTTTTTTAACCTCCCAAATCATAAATTAGTTATCATTTGGCCTTCAATTATTTTAACTATTCTATCAGATGACTTAACATTAACAAAGTCAAATTAGAAATAATCCTACAAATGAATATGATCTTTAATAGAGAAACTATATATGTTAATCGACCTATTCAATGACATGCATTGGAACATTATTTTCTCTTTGAATAAGGTGACCTGAAAAACTAAATAGAAGCAAAACTATTCTGCATTTGTCCTTACCGCATTTAAATAATTTATTTAACTGTTTATCATTCACCTTCGCTCAGTCTGGGACAAGATTCAGGTATTATCAGATCAACCTTGAAATATACACACATGTACACACACACACAACATGCATATTTACATGTGTGTACACACACATATGTTAATTTAGTCAAGTTTATCAATGTTTAAAAAACAAAGGATTGAACCAAGTTAAAAGAAGTATAGCAAACAATTCAGTAAAAGTACTGTTGGAGTTTGGAATTAGTAAATGCAAACTATTACATTTAGAAAGGATAAACAACAAAGCCCTACTATATAGCCCAGGAAACTATACACAGTCTCCTGGGATAGACCATGATGGAAAAGAATATTTTAAAAGAATGTATAACTCAATCACTTTGCTGTACAGCAGAAATTGGCACAACATTATAAACCAACCATACTTCAAAAAATCTGAAAAGTAACAAAAAATAAAATAATAAAAATACTTTCAGAAGGGTGACAGGTAAACTAAAAGACTGAAGTGGCTTCTGTCTCATTCCACATTATTGGATAAAGAGGATAGGGTACTCAGAGAAAATAGGAGGTGGAACGGGAATAAAAGGATGCAAAAGTACAGAACCAAATTTTTAAAAACATCAGATAAATCCACTTATTGATTCTCCAGTGTCATGTCCTTGATAATTAGGAAAAATTAATATTTCATTCTAATCTTCCTTCAAATGCAGTAACAGGAGGAAAGAATTTCCCAAGTGATATATAACAAATGAAACCAGAAAATGAAGAGTATGATGGTGGTGGTGATAATCCAGGGAGGAGTATAAGCCCTTATGAATGAGTTTTCCTTGTTCTCCTTAGCATACGTGAACAGAAATTTTTTTTTAAACAGGAATTATATGTTTTTCCTAACAGATAATTCAAGACTTATAATTTTGTATTTTGATATCAACTGAGGTTTCAGAAGAATCGAGAATGTAGTTATTTTTTCATGGGTAAACACCTGGCTAGTGGTTACGTGGAATATAGACCTGCTGAAGAGCAGGGCATAATGAAGTAAAAAGTCAAGCGAAACAAACAGCTGTGATATACATATGATTTTTCATTCTAAATGCAAGATGACTATTAAAGAATATAACTAAGAAGGGACTTTAGGCCTTATATCCTTCAAAGAAACCACTTGATAAATGCAGAGAATGCTTCAGGAAGGTGCTTCCACTGCACAGAAATTAGTGAAAATTTGTAGTTGTCATGGGGATACTTAAATTACAGAAAGAAATAAATCAGAAAATAATGAATGTAATTAATTTTTCTTGAAGTTCAACTGATGCAAGGTAAAAGGATATTTATTATGTGAATGTCTAGCCACCCGTGATATTAAAAAAAGAATAAATACCAAATTTGCAATATATGTAAATCAGGCAAATTTTGTCATTGAGGTCCACAGAAAATGCAATAAGGTAGAGTTACTCACTGATGATTTTAATTTTCTCATATGTTTTTTCATAAGTAAATAATTTATAAAAATAGAAGGCTGATCTTTGTTACATTTGGCACTTTTTAATAGGAAAAAATAAATCAAAGTAAACTTAATAGCCCACATACACCAAAAGTTATCTGATGTGTAAAAACTGCTATAATACTGAACTATACATCACACCTTCAGGAATATGAGCAGCTCTCAAGTGCCCAGCTTTGCTGCTGACTCTAAGTTAGAGAAAAAACAGATCCAAATAAGATTAGAGAAGCAGATCAGGCAAATAAGTAAACAACATTATTATTCAAAAAAAAAAAAAGTGGAAGTTCCCATTGTGACTCAGGGGTAATGAACTCAGACTAGTATCCATGAGGATGCAGTTTCTATCCCTGGCCTGCTCAGTGGGTTAAGAATCCAGCATTGCCATGAGCTGTGGTGTAGGTCATAGACATGGCTGTGGTGTAGGCCAGCAGCTGCAGCTCTGATTCAGTCCCTAGCCTGGGAACCTCCATGTGCTGTGGGTATGACCCTAAAAAGACAAGAAAGAAAGAAAGAAAGAAAGAAAGAAAGAAAGAAAGAAAGAAAGAAAGAAAATTGAAAGAAAGAAAGAAGAAGAAAAGAAAGAAAGAAAGAAGGAAGGAAGGAGGAAGGGAAGGAAGGAGGAAGGAAGGAAGGAAGGAGGAAGGAAGGAAGGAAGAGGAAAGGAAGAAAGAAAGAAAGAAAGAAAGAAAAAGAAAGAAAGAAAGAAAGAAAGAAAGAAAGAAGAAAGAAAGAAAGAAAGAAAGAAAAAGAAAGAAAGAAAGAAAGAAAGAAAGAAAGAAAGAAAGAAAGAAAGAAAGAAAGAAAGAAAGAAAGAAAGAAAAGAAAAGAAAGAAAAGGAAGGAAGGAAGGAAGAAAGACAGGAAGGAAGGAAGGAAGGAAGGGAAGAGAAGAGAGAAAAGAAAGAAGGAAAGGAAAGAAGTAATAGGGGTTGGTAAGTTTCCGTGGTAAAGAGTTCATGCCTTATCTAAATGAGAAAATTAATTTCTCCAATACTTGTCCTGTGTGAATTTGTATCCATACATGTGATATTTAATTTTCATAGAAAGCTGGAGATCTAGATTTTTATGCAGGAACTCCTAAGTTTTAAATGTGGGCAGGGAAGTTCCCCTTGCAGCTCAGTGGGTTAAGGACCTGACATTGTCTCTGAGGATGCAAGTTCAATCCCTGACCTGGTTCAGTGGGGTAAGGATCCAGCGTTGCCACAAGCTGCAGCATGGGTCACAGCTGCGGCTCAGATCTAATGTTGCTTTGGCTGTGGCATGGGCTGCAGCTGCAGCTCTGATTTGACCCCTGGTCTAGGAACTTCCATTTGCCACAGGTGCAGCAGTAAAAAAAGAAAAGTTGGCAAGTATTACAAAACAATGAAATCAACTAGTGGGCCACAGAAGAACTACTGTCAGTAACTAGTTTGTGACTTTCTTAGAGGTTTTCATGTAGACTTTAATAAGTAGGCTAAAATCCAACCAGTTAGGGAATTTGTTGGTTGGACTTCTACTGCCTTTTCGTGGTTCTGGGTTTATGAATGTGAAACAGGCTGCTGTGTTTTATCAGCGGTGGTTTTTAAAAAATGATAACTCCTTCAGTCTATAGGTATAAGTCTTCCTTTCATAAAGGCCGCCAGACTTAAATGCACACCTAATAAATCACATCCATCAGTTCTTGCATTCCAGAACATTATTTTTACTTAACAATAGTCTATGTTTCACAGTAGAAGTTTAAATAGGCTCCAGTTAGAGAATTTACTATTTGTTATTTACGTCATTTGTCAATCTTCAGACAGAATTTTCAGTCCAATAACAGCAAGGAAACACGATCTTTGTGATACAAATTAATGTACCCTCATTCCTTCATGGTTTTAGAGTAAGAAACATAAAGGTGGTGTCTTCAGTGTTGTAAAATATATATGATCTTCAAATCAAAAGTCACCATTATAAGATCCACTGAAAAGAGATTCATTCGCTAGAGTTATCTGCATATATCAGATTAAATTCATCATTTCTAGGAGAGTCCAAGTCTTCAAACTACAGGTAACAGATACATTATACCTAACATTTATTTAAAGCTTAAAATTTAAAACGACATTCTCCGACAAGATCCAAATACACTATTTTGATCCCAACTATAATGAAAACACACATGAAACTCTTCTTTCCTTTTTCAACTCTCCAAAGAGGGTCTTTCAAATGTATCTTGGTGGATAACTTTTTATGTTTCCTGGGAAGACTCCATTGCCTGAAAGTTAGGGTTGTGTTTCTGGCTTATATTATCACGGTGTGGTCATATATATTTGATTCTATACCAATTTTTTTCAGTTACATGGGCACTATAAACCTATGAGGGTTAAGAGATTTCTTGTTTTGATCTGAAAATATTGAGAAATGTTTTATATAAAGGGCTTCCTTCACTTAATGCCCTGGAATATAGATGATACTGAGTAAATACAAGTATCCTTAGTTGCCTTGATTTGGGCCACCTTCTTTCCAAATGCACTTTATGAAACTTACCCACTTATTCCAGTTCCTAAAAGAAAATTCCAGTCATGGTAATTCTACACTCCCACTTGTGCTATGAATTCTTCCTCTCTCTAGAAAACAGGGCACAACTTTAAAGATCCTTTCTTTTTTCTTTTTCTTTTTCTTCTTCTTCTTTTCTTTTTTTTTTTTTTTGGCGACTCCCATGGCATGTGGAAATTCCCAGGCCAGCGATTGAACCCATGCCATAGCAGTGACAACACTAGATCCTTAACCTGCTGAGCCACTAGAGAACTCCCTAAAGACCCTTTCTGAGCCTCTTCATTGCTTCCTTTTTACCATCATGCTTTATACAAACTAAACAACTGTCTGTTTAGCTTCTTTCTCAGAGCAGTATCTTTGCTACAATTTCCTATCTGCTTGGAATTATTTTATTACCTCTTTTTAATTTTTAAATTATAGTTCATTTATAGTGTTCTGTCAATTTCTGCTGTACAGCAAAGTGACCCAGTCATACATATATGTATACATTCCTTTTTTCATATTATCTTCCATTATGTTCTATCACAGGAGATTGGACATAGTTTTCTGCACCATGAAGCAAAACCTCATATGGGTATTCTATATGTAATACTTTTCACCTACGAACCCCAAACTTCCAGTCTGTCCCACTCTATCCCCCCATTGGCAACCACAAGTCTATTCTCCATGTCTATCAGTCTATTTCTGTTCTGTAGATAGATTCATTTGTGCTAATTTTAGATTCCACATATAAGTGATATCATATGGTGTTTGTCTTTCTCTTTCTGACATACTACATTTTTTCCCTACCATTTGTAATCTCTAAAAACCTTGTGCATCCTTGGGCTCAATTCGGTAAAATATTTCCATGTCACTTCCCCCTTTTTACTCCCAGAGTACTGTGTGGCTCTTAAATAACTTATTTTTTAGTATTATACCCCTAAAATTAATGAAGTATACACCTCAAGCCTACTACAAATTCACCAGCATGATTAGGATAATGTCTTTATCCCATTCACTTTGTATACCCTCCCAAGGGGGGGGGGCACACGGAGGGTTTGCCGTCCATATGTTAATTTTTCAATAAATATTTGTTGGATTTATTGATAGAAACCACAGGAACCATTTATCCGATCTTCCTACGCAATTAAGAAATCCCCTCTGTACCTTCCCAACTGCCTGACTTCTGGTAGAAGCATATGGAATCTTATTACTTTGTGATATAGTCTATTTCCTTGTTGGAAAATTGAAATGATTACAAAGTTCTTTCTTGTTTTGTTCTGAAATATTTTCCTCTTCACTTTGCTCTCTGCTCTTCCTGTGGAATTTAAATATTAAAAATTACTCATTTCCCTCTTCCACATGGCAACCTTTAAACACTAACACAGTGCTTGCCCTAGTCATTCTCTTCTCCTATTAAACCTCACTCCCCCCCTCCTTCCACATTCTGTTTTCCTCATATGACACCATTTTGGTCATCTTATTTTTAAATGTTACTTAGTTTATCATTTTACTTCTTTTAATGAGGAACCCAGAACTGGGAAAACTGCTCTGTGAATAATCTGACCAGCCCGGAATGCAATGGAACCATTTTCTCCCTCGGTGTGGACCATACTTCTGCAATTCACCTTACCTGTCCACAGCCAGGTCATGTGGTTGGCTCATTGTTAGCTTCAACAAGAAAACAACAATTTAGCAAGTGCCTGCTATCTGCCAGACACCACAAGGCCCTTCCACATACGTTATCTCAGTAAATGTGTAGTTGATTAAAGCTCCCAAGTCATTGTCACATAAATTACCATCAAGAAAAAAATCTGTCTTCAACATGTATAATTGCTATCCCAACACAAATCTAGGATTTTTAATTTATCGCAGTTAAATTTCATTATGTTGGCATTGTCTCTTCCCTTATCCAAGTTAAATTTCATTATGTTGGGTTTGCCTCATCCCTTTAGCCTGTCAAGATCAATTTGTATCCTGTTCTTGGTGTCAAAGATAGTAGTCAGTTTTCCAGCTTTGAGTCAATTACATATTTGATAAGGACACCATTTAGTCTTCAGCCAAGATGCTGATAGGAAAAAGTGTTTAACTGATGGAGCAAAGCCAAGGAGGGAAGCATCCTCTTTAGAGTCCATACTGACTTGTAATTAGAACCCCTAAGGTAGGGTTCTTCTAGATAGCTCCAAATTCACCTGAATGTTCGACTATTTGTTGCACATCCTCTGTCATGGCTACAAGGGCATTCCGAAATTTCTTTAAGTGTCTAAATTAGAATATGATAGAAAGCCTGTGAAATACAAGACTGGCTTAGCATGCCTTTATCTGAGTACACACTTGTCGTTAAACACTTATTTATTCATTCGTTTATTTGTTTATTTGGTTTCCATACTCACCACTTCCTAGAGGGTCCAAACTAATAGTATGACAATCCTTTTATAGATTTTTTTCAGAGTTAGTAATTGCATGACAACTCTGTGGATTCCATACTTTGATTCTCATCTATTTATAAGAATTGGGCCATTTGCTCATCTCTAACCTTATGGGATTTCCTCTATTCCCCATCATTTCCCAGTGATTATCCAGAATGATTTGTTTCACAACCTTTCAAATATAACTCATCTGTGTCTGGACTTGCACATTCGTTTAAAAAGGCTAAATGCTCTCATAATCTTTGCTTTTATTTTGTGCTTCAATTACTTCTTTACAGTGCTGTCCTTCCTAATGTGAAGATAATTCTCTCAGTGGAGAGAAGTGGAAGCAAACCATCATTTTATCAGACTTAACAGTTTATCATTTTTTCCCAAGCTGTGATTGTATACATCATTTAAAAATCTCTTTTTTACTCTGACACAGTATTCATATCATATATACACATATTTTATGGCACATTTAAAAGAAATCTCTTTAGTGTTCTTAGTATATGCAAGAAATATCAGATATTTCAGCTTCTTGGTCCTATTCTTAAAGATTGTTGCTTCGCTTTTGAATTCATCTTTGGTTATATATTCTTCCCTTCATATTTTGTACATGTTTGATTTAAATCTGAGCTCATCAAAAAGAGAGCCCTAAGCAACTGCACTGGTTTCCTTGGATACCGATTCTTTATTTTCCTCATCAGTATCATTTGTGATTGTATTATCAGATTTTCAATTTTTACTTTCCACCTCCTTTGAATTTTCTGGCCATGGAACCCCCAGGGGGACAATGATAGCTATTGCTTCTTCAATTGTTTTTCAATATAATTTCCTAAAAACTAGAGCATGCTTTCATAGCCTTTTCCTGATTACTAAAATGTCATGGATGTTTTCTCTAAAAGTTTCTATTATTTCATGTTCAGGAATAAGCTCCTCTTTGTTGGTTAAAAATTAAATCAAGAGTAGAAATCCCCTTCATTGTTTTGTCTTCAATCAGAGGAATGTTGTTTCAGCAAGACAGCACAATTTTCTGATGATTTTTGCTGGAGCAAGGGCTTTCTAGTAAACGTCCAGGTAGTTGGCTTCATAAGTTGCTCCTTTTAACACTTGCATGATTTGCATAATAAAAAAGCAGCACCATACATGTACTTGTTAAAAATGCGAATTCTGAGCCTCAGCCCAGACTGACAGTGTCAGATACTCTTGAGGTAGGTCTCAGAAATCTGTGCTTCAGCATTGGGATCATTCTTCTGTGCCCTAAAGAATGAGATGAACTGTCCTAAGGCATCGTTAATATCATCTGTGAAGCAATGAAGAACATTACCCACTAACCAACTACATTGGCTCAGGTATTATCTACCAGTGTCATAGGTTTCTAAACAGATGCACATCTTCTTACCACATGAATAAATGTTCCTTCCCTTTCTATTGACTGATTTCTCTTGAACAAGTAGTCTTAATATATCACAGAAATAGTCACATCTCAATAAATATTCTGATAACAGTAAGAGAATTCAAATTCTAATGTTAAATTGCCAATATTTCCAAAACTGTGTTAACCCTTAAGTTCAGTGTTTAAGTATGTAGCTATCTGAGGCCTTTCCTGTAGTTTGACTCATTTATTTCTGATGATTGGTCCCTTGAGTATAATGTTCTTTTGATAACTATTAAGTTAATTGTTCACCTTTAAGTGACTTATTTCCAAGTGGAAACAGGTAGAAAATATTAATTTAAAAACAATTGATATTACAAAAATGACATAAATAAATATTTTGTGTGGGGGGGTTGTGTGTGTGTGAGAGAGAGAGGGAGAAGAAAAAAGAAAGAATTCACAAAAGTTGAGTTGGCTTTAAGGGTCTTCAGTCTTTCTTTCCCCTCTGTCAATAATACCATTAACATACACTGTGTAATAAGAAATGTGACCTAATAAATATAGGAAAATTATTCTTTTATTGCACACATATGGGTAAGAGGTGCTTATATTATACATCATAAATTATAAAAATGATTTTAAAATATACCATTTAGGATTTCCCATTGTGACTCAGTGGAAACAAATCTGACTAGCATCCGTGAGGATGCAGGTTCAATCCCTGGCCTCACTTGGTGGGTAGAGGATCTGGCATTGCCTTGAGCTGTGGTGTAGGTCACAGACGTGGCTCAGATCTGGAGTTGCTGTGGCTGTGGTGTGGGCCAGCAGCTGCAGCTCTGATTAGACCCCTAGCCTTGGGACTTCCATATGCCACAGGTGTGGACCTAAAAAGCCAAGTAAAATTTTTAAAAAATACTGTTTGTTTGGACAGTATGTTGTAGAGTTGAGAGGTTTTAATGAATCATGAAAAAGCAAGATATGAGGAAGGTAACTTCATGAAAATGGGGGAAAAGTCTTAGCAATTAACCTTAAGATGAAGTATCTCCTTTCTTACCATGATCAACTCATATGTAAGTCTTTTAATGGAAAATGACTTGTATTTAACCTTTTATGACTCAGAGAGCCATTTAATTGTAATTATAGCCAATCCAATTAAAGGTGGATTATAAGAACTGCTGAATAGATCATGAAATATTAAGTTTAATTAGTAAACTCCTATTTATTTTGAAAAATTGAAAAAGAATTTTTTATATATTATGTGAAAGCGCTTTAAAATTTTAGTTTACCTTAAAATTGTGCAATCCTCATTATTTAAAAACAAAAACCATAAACTAGAAGAAACACAAAAAATAATGGCATAGTATGAAATTTGGAGGAAAATCTGTTTTTAATTTTATATTAATTGAATTTAAATTATTATTTTATGCCCTTAATCTTGAAAGAAAATATAGTAGTAATTTTTCATTTCCTCTTTCCCTGGACAAATTAAGATTGTTAATGTATACACAGAAATAATAGTAAAAAGGTATAATAATAATACTAGTATTAAATACAATTAATTCTTTGAGATTACAGGTCACAGTGTAACATAATCTAAGTCATGTATAGACATTTTTTATCCATTTGTTGCGTTTTTAGGGAAAATCATGCTGTTGCAGTTAAATTAGGGCAAGCGACCTATGTTGGCATCACATGTGGTATTTTAATATTAGTATAGTTTATTTTTTTAGAAGAGCTGTGGAAACAAATATGAATAATGGGAACTTTTTAAAAATTAATGATTATTGGTATGGCAAATAATTATACAACTAAAATTAAAAGACTTTTATTATGTGCATAAAATAGATAATACAGTGTGATATGACTCAATTTTTCCAATTCTTCCTTCAAACATATTAAAAAGGGCTTAATTCCAATAGATGTGCATGTTAAGATCAAGTTCTCAGTCTGGGAAATTCTGGAGCAATATAGGCAAATCCCTAATAATAAATGTCATATTTTTAAAATTCTGTACTATCGTATTTTCATATTTTAACATTTTTGAAATCAGAATGCATCTGAACTCTCATTCCACTGATGGAGGAGGGGCAGTTTCTGTGTGATATGAGCTAAGGTATTAAAATGTGTTATTCCAAATTGTCCTTATTCCTTGGATAACCCAAGAACTACCTATTTCATGGCCAGGAGACATTTTTAACAGGCTAGTAAAGAGTGCCAGTCTATTTCACTCTCTCCTCTTAGAAAGTTGCCACTGGGTTATGTTTTCAAGATGATTAGAGGTAACCAAATTAGAGAATTGGTAGACATTTTTAAAAAATATACCAGAATATACTCTTGGGAAACAACTTGAGGAGCACTTCTAAGGCCTGCATGAAGATCCCGAGGTTCCTAGTGGTTTATTCAGCCTTAGACCACGTAAGTAGACAGAAATATGAACTGGCACAAGAGCTAAAATATCTAACTTAGGAGCCCCAGGCCAGAACACGTCATTATTACTCTGTGCTCAATACACATATGTGGGGCACCCAGGAATGTGCCAGAGGAAGCACATGGCTCTTGAAAGATGTACTATGGCATAAGCATCAGATACACCAATCTTTCAGAGTGCACCCTCTGTGCCACACTGGAGAGTTCCGCTGCCTCCTTGGGGTGCCGAAATGTGCTGCTGTAGCACTTGGAATGGAAATGCATTTTCTGTGAGCAACAACCTCCTATGAAGAAATTGCTTTCTCCTTAAGCATTTGGAAGCTGCTGAGCAACCCATAATCAAGGTTTTCTTAATGTTGTTTTAAACAGGTCCATTATCAGAGTTGCATCTCTCTGAAAGCTTCAGACTTCATTACACTATTAGAAAAAAATTAACATTTTGTACCTGATAAGCTTCTGGCATATTCAAAATCTTGCAGCCTTACTAACGCTGACTACCCCAGCACTTTCTTTCTTATTAAAAATGAGTTTCACAAGAATTAAAAAATATGCTGTTTGTCTACCTTTTTCGTGAGATAAGGCGACAATAGTTAACTTGTTCTGAAGTTAATTTTCTATCTGTAAATTCAAGTATTTTTAGCATATCTTTTCTTTTGTTAAAATGTTATATCAGTGCAGTAATTTATAAAGGAAAACTAATTTGGGCATGTTTATAGTAGATAATATTAAAAGTAAATTTGAAGGTTAAAATGATTTATTAGAATATTTGTCAGTAATTTAAGTAAAAAACTAAGAATATTATTATATTATGCTAATGCTGAATTGCTACTTCGTATGTAAGTTCTTTAATATTTTTAAAGTTGAGAGAGTTAGAAAAAAGTAAAAAATACATAGACATTGAGTAAAAATGGAATTTTTAGCTTTTTAAAAACAGGCTTTATCTGAAATGACAAATTAAAAAAAAATTGTGACAGATGCAATTTATTTGGACTTAAGTGTGATCAGTGAAAGGCTAAACTATAAATGCCTGAAAACTGAAGTGATCTGAAATCTAATGTAGCAGTGGTAAATCAAGGTTGGAAATCTGAATCATATTATTACACAACTGCATGCAGTAGAATTGTGTAACTTTGTGTTAAGAAATACTACCAAACAGTCTAGACCTCTGTATCTCAAAACTTTAAGGAATTGTCAAAGACTTTGTGCAAATGACATTGTCATGAAAATTAAGATTAGAAGGGTGGAAAAGTGTAAGTCATGTTGGGTAGAAAACATTGCTTATATTGTTAAGGATTTTTGCTCAGCCCAGACTCAACTATTAGAAGGAAAAATAGCATACAAATATAAAGGGATTATTACTTAAAATGTCCATGATTTCTTGAACTAGCATAAAATCAAAAGGATTGTGCTTCTCAATTAAAGTAAAACAAAGTTAAAATTACCAAGTTGTACTGATGCCCCATTTTTTACTTTAGACATGGCTAACTCTGTTCTTGTCATGCTTTAACACACAATGTCAACATTTGCCCCAAATAACTGTTCCATGTCAGCAAGTCACTAGTTTCTCCAAAACAAATAGAAGGACTTCTAATGTATTTTAAACAGACAAACAAAACCCTGCATTCTTAAATTTCAGATGTTCCCCAAATGAATAATTTTTACATTTTGGATTTAGGAAAGAAAGAAGTAGGAGAGAAGGCAGAAGGGGTAGCACTTAAAGACAGAAGGGAAAGTATCTAATGTCATTAAGAATTCATGCCGATAACAGCTGTGAATTAGGTGGTTTGTGATATTTAATGAACCCTGTGTAATTTGCTCTATTGTTAGCCAATATGTGGCTTTCTGTAAGCATTTACAAAATTATACCTTGATGAACAATAAGGTCCGGTAAATCTTTCTTTCTCCTTGCTGATAGAGAAGCCTTCGGACATGGTCCGAGGCAGTCATGATGCCTTAAGTGCACTAAATTCTCCCAAGACTGAGGGAGGAACTGCAGACTCTCAGAAAGCCTGGTGGAGGGGAGGGTCACTCGGTGCTAATGATCTCATTCGTGTACTTAGTATTACAGCTCTCAGGGTAAGAATGCTTCACTGATACACACGTAACTAAATATGGTAGTTCTGAATTATTTAGCAAGATAACAAGATTAGAAAACCCAAAATGAGAATTACTTTGATATTTTAGAAAAAGCAGAGTGGAGAAATGAATTGTCCAAAGTGGGAAGAGGGAGCAGCCAAAATGTTTCTTTGTAACCGAAAGGTAGCTCCACCCACATAGTGAAAGAAGACAGATTTTGGAGTCTAACCACTGGGAGGAAGTGAACCAGTCTCTCTGAGCCTCAATTTCCCTAAAATGATGGTGAGGGGAAGGCACCAAAGTCCTGAGTGTAAAACACCAGATAATTGACAGAGTGTTAGTTGTTTTCCCTTCCCTCTAGTTACAAGTGTGTCTTTTCCTTTATCTCAAATGCAATGAATATGACACTATCTGGCATGTATCCAGCTGTGACATGAAAAATGCAGCTGGTGTCTTTAGTTTGGGACTAGCAGTTTCAGTTGTCACCTTTTATTGTCTCATACAAATCCTGATGCATTTTTTCCTCTGAAATATATCTTATAGTATCTTTATACAAATAATTGCATGTATTTGAGATACCTGAATAATTTATAGGATTTTCTCAGATACCCAAGCGACATATGTATTCACAATTGGGAACATTTCTATGGAAAAGAAATGGTAACTTATTCAGACCGTACATTTTTCCATCACCTAATTAATTAACACAGCATATTAAGGACTTATATATAAAGTAATATTCAACTAGATGTAATAAACGAAGATTTAAAATGTTTCAGAAAATGTTTTACAAATACTTGTTTTTTTGATTTTTTGCAGGGAGGGAGAATATTCTTTTTCAAATATCTGAATAATCAACTAATTTTTTCCATTTTCATTTGGACTTTTGGTAGATATGTCCATATTTATTGACATTTTAAAACAAATTTTTTATTAAACTCTAAAATACTTTACTTTTGCTTAAACATTTAAAATATTTAGCATACTTTAAGGAGGCGATTGGTGACTTTAAAAATTAATCCTTTAAAAAGTGTGTAAGTGGAAACACTAAATACAACATAAAATTGATTACAATGCAAGGACATGTATATTTCTATAGTGTTTGTTTTAAAAATTATGAAGGATACTTTTTAAAGTTAGAACTGTGGTGGGTTTTTTTAAACTCATAGATGGACTTTACTTATATAATGACTTGAAAATAATTTTATCTATCTTATTTGTCTGTCTCCTCTATGCTACATATATTTTAAGACCTGACTTCTAGTTTAAAATAATGTTCAGTTATGGAGTTCCCATTGTGGCTCAGTAGTTAACAAACCTGACTAGTATCCATGAGGATTCAAGTTTGATCCCTGACCTTGTTCAGTGGGTTAAGGATCTGGTGTTGCCATGAGCTGTGACGTAGGTTGCAGATGCGTTTCAGATCTGGCATTGCTGTGGCTGTGGGGTAGGCCGGCAGCTACAGCTCTGATTCGACCCCTAGCCTGGGAACCTCCTTATGCCATGGGTGCGACCTTAAAAAGACAAATAAAATAAAATAAATGTTCAGTTAGAACAAAGACAAGGAGGGAAATTTCTCAAATCTTCAACACATGCCAGTTTCAAAATGTTTCCTCTTCCAAAGAGAAAACTAAAAAGAAAAAATAATTTTGCGCTATACAATCATCGTACAAGTGATGCTATTTGGAACAAAGAACGGTAATGACTCTTTCATAGTACACTTTTCCAATTAATCAATGTTTCTTTTATAAGAAATTTGGTCATAATAGCTTTTCAGAGGATATAAAAGTAGCTAATAGGGACAAGTTAATTCTTGCTATAGTATAGGTAAGAAAGAAATGGGGCACTACTATCCAAGAGGCAAGACAGTTCTAGAGTGACTAACAGCTAATCGTCAAAAAGGATGTGTTTGTTAGGCAATGAGGAAGGGTTATGGGAAATAAGGAGGCAGCTGTGACAAAGTTTGAAATGCTGGAAGAATATGTCTGTGTTTCCTCTTAGTTTTATGATCAATATGAATTACTCTTCTGTCCTTACATGTTTAAACTCCATTTGCCAGGTGTCAACTAAGAAACCCATTTTCTACCTGCTTATTCATGTTTTCTGTCATCCGAAAATTTTTATAAGTATTCAGCCTGCTTCTCTGAGGTTGGCGACATAAATTTGAAATACTTGCTGATCTTATCCATCCAGAAGATCCTGGCAGTTTCACAACTGTGTAGGGAATCCAGTTATTATTCTCAGGAGTCCTAATTTGACCCAAAGAAGGTGCAAAGTATCCAGATCCACAGGAGACAGAATGCAGCATCCATCACTTCTGCCAGCCCTTTGTCAAGTGACCCACAGAGCCCCATTAGAATGTCCTCAATAGGGAAAAGCTTGACTGCAGGCTCAGGTCAAGGAAAGGTGATGCAGTTTATAACTGCTGAGACAGGGGAGATGAGAAAGAGATAGATAAATCAGTTCAAATGAAGCCATAAATAGAAAAGAGTGTGAGCACTCGCCCCTGTGGTCCTATACTCCACACCCCCATCAATTTGCAGACTAGACATTCATTTTCATAATGATTGCATCCATGCATGTTTATCTTAAAGTAGTAGGAGTCAGGTGATTAAATTCAGATGTTGCTGGATGAGATTTATTACCCAGCAGCTCTGTAGGCTCAGATTGCTTCAGTTAGGAAAGAGTGAAAGGTGCATTTAGAAGAGCAGCTGATCAGTTCTTGGCAGGCGGAGTACTGCTGAAGTCACAATTTGCAGTAGTTTTACATTCCTGTCAATGCCAGTTGGCAAACTAATGGAGATGATGGAATGAAAGAACAAAATGTCACAACAGAAAGGAGCGAGTTGAAAATTCAAACGTTTTCTTATTTCTCACAATCCTACTGATTCAAAATTAAGTCAGTCTACAAATGAACCAACTCAATGTTGAGTAAAAGGCAGGTATCGGCACAATTTTTTTTCCAAGTAGGAAAATCGATTAACATTCTTGTAACCATTAGCTTGTTCAAAGAGTCATCATGATTTGTAATAACTCAGAGAACTAGTTTATAAGCAAGACTATTGATTTTAAGAGGATAAGTTTTAGTCGAGAATAGCAATTGATACTGATGTCAAAACCTTATGTTAAGGATCCCCTTGTAATGGTGTAGTGGAAAATCAGTACCGAGTTCACAAGGTCAATTTTAAACTATGATTTTCTAATACCAAATAATATAATGATAATAATCTATCTCCAAGTTGTCCTCCTAATAATGATTATGTGGATTTAACTATATAATATTTGCCTTTCACTACAACTGCACTAGGAAAACCAATCCCATATACATGTTGCAAGTCATGTTTCTTAACTTCAAAGATTTAATAAGTGTTGTTGACTTACTATGATTCACTCAATTATAAGTGTTTTTATAACCCAGAGGATGTACATCCGTTTTTGACTGTGGAAGAAAATGTAAGTTTACTTATCAAAACAAATAAGAGAAAATCAAATTAGCGTATCACATCAGAAGTTCAGCATAGGACAACTAAATGTGAAATAAAGATGCTGCCAAATATCACAAATATTGTCTCAGTAAATATACTAAAGAAAAAATCTTTACTTCAAGGAACTACAAAACAGCAGCTATTAGCACATCAAGAATGAGCAAGTAACTTGCCAAAGATTGAAAAGTAATTTTCTCTTTAATATAATTCTATAGTACATCTATGTAGCAGCTTATTTACTTTTCTTTCCTTTGGTATAAGGGAGAAGTTGTTTTAACATTCACATGGAAAAATAAATAATTAGCTATATCTATCTCATGGCTGCTGTAAAGCTCAGAGTTCAATTTGTATGCCTCGTTATTACATATACATCTTAAAATAATATGCATTCCTTAATTTTATTTCTAGATTCCAGTCTGACTTTTTATATCCTCACTTTGCCTTTTCGACATTATGTTATGGGATTTTTTGTTTTTTGTATTTTCAAATGATTAAATCACATTGAATAAGGCAAGCACATATAGTTCTATCAACCTATTAATCCCTGAAAACATTCTTTTAAAATGCATATAAATGAAGGATATTTTCATTTCTATGTAGTGTTTATGTGTATATTCGTTCTCTAAAGGTAATCTTGTGACTTCATTATTCTACACTTCATTAATCTTTGAACCAGCAGATATATATAGTTAATTTCATGAAAAAACTCGATTTCATCACCTGTTGACCACAACAGAAGCCAAACAATGTAGTGCTATGCACTGGATTTAGAAAGCACCATAAAAATCACACAATTCTTCAGAAGGACTAAGCCACTCCAAAAGGAGAAATGCCTATGTTAAGAAAATTCACATAATTTACCATCTGATTTTTTTTCTGGAACTTAAAAATAAAGCTTTTATGTTGGCAGAGTCTATATTCCTTTGACATCGGTTTTAGCAGAGTGGAGGTTAGCTACTGTATACCAAAATATTTCTTTTATATTTCCTGATGGAATGAGTTCTGTTACTAAGTACTTGCATTTAGCCCTAAGGAAATCAAATTCTGTTTATGCTTTTTCACTGGAGAAGAGAGAGGTTAGCATGGAGTGGGGCCAGATTTTACTATAGCTGCATGACGAATATTTTTTAGGGAGCCTGGCTATTGCCACTTCATTCTCTTTATCCAGCCATTCCACATAATTTGCATATTTGCCTGTTGAATGTTTTCAAAATTTTTATCATCGTTATCATGAGAATGACCATAGGAAGAGGAAAGAAGGCAAAAACTCTTAGTGTTGTATAGAGTCTTACTATTTAAGTGTGTTCCTCCAGCCAGCACCATCACCACCCCCTGCGAACTTGTTAGGAGCGAAGAATGGAGGCACCATTCTGAATGAGAAGTTGCATTTTAACCAGATTATCCCGATGATTTGTTTGTACATTAATGCTAGTGAAGCTCTGGTTCCGAAGTCCAACTCAGGCTAGCCCCATCTTACCTCTCCAGCCACATCCTTCTGCCACCCTTTTACCCTCCTTCCACTTTGCTTGCACTGGCAATTTTCTCTGGAAACAGAATGATCTTTTTCATGCCTTCAGTCCTCTACACAAAGTGGTCCCTTTGTCCAGATTTTCCTTCCCTGACTTCAGTACCTAAGAAACTATTGCAAATCCTTTATGACCAAGACCAATTATTTCTTCATCTGGCATTTTTTTCTCAAACTGTGGCATCTGATAAATCACAGTTAGTTGTTTTTCTCCTCTTTGCTCCTATAATGCATTTACATATTTCCAGCACTTATTATGTTATGTTGGAATTACCTGCTGATATGCCTTTATCCCTCACTAGACTTTGTTTGTAGTTCCCTGATACATAGTAGAATTCAAATAACATGGTAGGCCCTTGGCAAACAATCGTTCAAGAAATTAATGAAAGAATGAATAAGGGTTCTCTATTTCTGCTTAAGGCAAACAAAATAGAACAAATACTTACTATAGGACAATTTAAACAATAACCATTGGTATCCTTTAGAACAGAGGTCCAAAACCTACAATCCCAGGGCCAAGTCCAGCCCTCTGCCACCATGATTTAAGCCAAGTTTCTTTTAGAACATAGCTTTTGCTATAGACTTGGTAATAAAATCAACCTAAAATTATAGAATAGCATTTATCTGTGCAATTTATACTACTATAAAGTAATTTAAAGAACAACTGGTATTATTTGAATCACAAGTAATGTCAGGCTGTTGTAGACACTCCTGGTGCAGTCAAAGTTTAAAGTAGTAAGTGTGATCTTCATTCCTATACAAATTTGCCGTGGATATATTTTATGAGCTCAAACTACATTCCCGAAGCACTTTTCAGGCATTGATGCAAGTGCAAAGGAAACTTGCGTGTTTCAAAATGCATTTAACAGTGCAATTGAGAAGCTTCCACCTAACCTTCAATTGGAAGTCATTAATTTACAATTTAAAGGCATGATAAAAGGCAAATATCAAGATGATCTACTAGCATTCTATAAATTCCTTCCAAGCAATAAATATGCTCAATTGAAACCATGTGTTCATGCATTTATATCAGTATTTGGCACTACCTACCTGGGTGAAAAGATATATTTGAAGAAGTAATATATAAAATCACATTACAGAAGACATTTTAATTTTGATGATAGGGAACACTGACTTTGGATCTCAGTTAAGCAAAATGTTACCTTCCCCTCTCCAAAATTACATTTTTTCACAAATCTGTATTATACAAAACTATACTCAATTTTTATTACTATATTTTTGAATTTTTTCAATGAAAAACTTGTAGAAATTTAGCTGCTCTGTTGCCACATAAGTACCTATATAATGTCCTTAATTTTGCCTCTTGGCTCATGATCCTAAAATATTTACTACATGACACCTTGTAGATAAGTTTACTAACATCTGCTCTAGAACCAAAGATAGAGAGAATAAACATATTTTTACTTATGTAGGGAATCTAAAAAATAAAACAAACCAATGAATATAACAAAACAAAAACAGACTCGCAGATGCAGAGAACAAACTAGTAGCTGCCAGAAAGGTGAGGAGAATGAATAAAATAGGTAAAGGGGATTAAGAGTTACAAACTTCCAGTCATAAAATAAATGTTACAAGGATGTAATGTACATACAGCACAGGGATATAGTCAATAATATAATAACTTTGTAAGATGTGTAATCTATAAAAATATTGAATAAAAGAAAACACAAATGGATGAAAAGTTATACCAAGCTCTTAGACTGGAAGACTCAGTGTTGTCAAAATGACTATTCTACCCAAGGAATTCTACAGATTCAGTGAAATCCCTATCTAATTACAGAACTGGAACAGAATATCTTAAAATTTGTATGGAAACACAAGGGACCCTAAATAGCCAAAGCAATGTTGAAAAAGAAAAACAAAAACTTCTTGACTTTAGACAATACTAGAAAGCTATAGTCATCAAAACGATATGGTACAGGCACAAAACCAGAAATACAGACCAATGGAACAGGCTAGAAAGCCCAGATATAAATCTAGGTACCTATGGTCAACTAATCTGTGACAAAGGACAGAATATACAGTGGAAGAAAGATAGACACTTCAATAAATGGTGCTGGGAAAACTGGAAAGCTATATATAGAAGAATGAAAGTAGAAGACTATCTACACCATATACAAAAATAAACTCAAAATGGATTAAAGACATAAGGCCAGATACTATAAAACTCCTAGAGGAAAACATAGACAGAACATTATTTGACATAAATCACAGTAACATCTTGTTTGACCCACCTCCTAGAATAATGACTGTAAAGATACAAATAAACCAATGGGACCTAATCAAACTCAAAAGCTTTTGCACAGTAAAGGAAACCATTAAAAAAATAGAAAGACAACCCACAGAATCTTTGCCAGTGATGCAACAGACAAGGGTCTAATCTCCACAATATAGAAACAACTCATGCAACTCAACAACAAAAAAACAAACAACCCAGTTGAAAAATGGGCAGAAGAACCAATAGACATTTCTCCAAAAATGACATATGGAAGGCCAACAGGCATATGAAAAAATGCTCAATATCAATAATTATTAGAGAAATGGTAATCAAAACTGCAATGAGGTATCACCACATACCAGTCAGAATGGCCATGATTAGTCAACAAATAACAAATGCTGGAGAGGGTATGGAGGAAAAGGTACCCTCTTCCACTGTTAGTGGGAAAGTAAATCGATACAGCCACTATGGAAAACAGTATGGAGGTACCTCAGAAAGCTAAATATAGAACTACCATATGATCCAATAATTCCACTCTTGGGCATATATCCAGGCAAAACTTTCATTGAAAAGGATACATGCACTCCTATTTTCATAGCAGCACTATTCACAATAGCCAAGACATGGAAACAACCTAAATGTCCATCAGCAGATGAATGGATTAAGAAGATGTGAAACATATACATGATGGAATACTACTCAGCCATAAAAAAGAACAAGGTAATGCCATTTGCAGCAACATGGGTGGAACTAGAGATTCTCATACTAAGTGAAGTAAACCAGAAAGAGAAAGACAGATACCATATGATATCACTTATTTGCGGAATCTAAAATATGGAACATTATCCTATCTAAAAATAACAAACAAAAAACAGAAACAGATCATGACCAAGAAGAGCAGACTTGGGATTCCCAAGGCGGAAAGGGAAAGGAGTGGGATGGATGGGCATTTTGGGGGTTTTTTGGATGCAAACAGTTATATTTAGAATGGATGGGCAGTGGGATCCTACTGTACAGTACAGGGAAATGTGTATGATTGGGTCACTTTGTTGTACAATAGCACCTGATGAAACATTGTAAATCAACTATATATAACTATATATAATTATTATAATAATAATAAATTTTTAAAAGATTAAAAAATTTTTTAAAAATAAAAATATTGAATCACTCTGTTGTACATCTGAAACTAATCTAATATTGTAAGTCAACTTATATCTCAATGAAGAAAATGGGTAACATATATTAAGTCTGGGAATGAAATATAAACAATTTCATCCATTTAGAAGTTATCACATAATATACTTATGTAGTTCCTAAATAATCTTGGTAAAATATGTGTAACAACACAAACATGTGTATAAAGATGTATTTGAATTATTTTCTGAGAATAGTCATCAGGTCTAGATCAGATTTATAAACATTTTAAATCTACTATGTAAAGAAACCTATTTTTCAGGGAATTTCTCGCTTTCAGGCAATAATTTGTTATAATTTTTTAAAAGCTGAAAACAGCCTGCATATTTTGATGTGCTGAATAAGCTCTCAAATGTTGAAACAACTTATATAATTAAACTCAGCAAGTATCTCTTCACTGTTTACTGTGCATCTCATTGTATAAAAGCCTTTCTGAACGCATGCCGAGGGCTCTTCAAGATTAGAGAAAGAGGAAAGGCGTTTTGTTTCACCATGACTTTTTTATATCCCTTGAAAACAAAGCAATTTTCTGTGTTGAAACTTTTATTCTCTTCAAGCTATTGCAGTGGAGTAGTTATGGCATTCCTGAAATTTTCACCACAAAGTGGTTGCCTGTTAGAAACACAATCTCAGAGAACTTGTTCAAAAACCAGCAGCCACTCTAGGTCGTCAATTGAAGAGGATCAAAGGAATATTTTGGCACATATACCTGTTATGAAATAATCTCTACTCTAAAATTTTTAGTATAAGACCTCTAGTTTGCTTAGAGCACTTTGATTTTACAAAATTTGAGACTGAAAATGTTCATAATCTGTAAGTGATAAATAAACCAAACTATTCTCTAGTATATTAGTTTTATTCCAATTCTATGCTTTATCAATAGAAACCAAGAAACATTCATTAACTTAAATATTTTAACTCATTATTTTTCCTTTCCTAGTATTCTGTTTGGATCCCTGGCTGGCTTTAAATAAATTACCATTTCTTCTCTCTTCTTTTTTTTTTTTTTTTTTTGTCTTTTCTAGGGCCACACCCATGGCATATGTAGGTTCCCAGGCTAGGGGTCAAATTGGAGCTGTAGCCTCCGGCTACGCCGCAGCCACAGCAACGTGGGATCTGAGCCACTTCTGTGACCTACACCACAGCTCACGGCAACGCCGGATCCTTAACCCACTAAGCAAGACCAGGGATTGAACCCGCAACCTCATGGTTCCTAGTCCGATTCATGAACCACTGTGCCACGATGCGAACTCCTCTCCTCTCTTCAAGAAACTTTCACTTCTATTAGTAACTAACCTAGTACTCCTTTTTATTTTTTCTTCTACAGTTTATGAATATTATCTATAATATAGCTTTTCATAACTGTGAGAGGGCGCTGTACTATAAGATTTCTTAAACACATAATTTTTGTATCACCTCAGGTCACAGCCATTCTCTGATATCTTCCATCAATTGGTAACCATATTTTAAAATCCAATTTGTTAAAAAACAGTTTTAAAATTGGTTTTTTAAAATCACAAGTATTGGGAGTTCCCGTCCTGGCTCAGCGGAAGCAAATCTAACAGCCATGAGGATGAAGGTTGGATCCCTGGCCCCACTCAGTTGGGTTAAGGATCCAGCACTGCCGTGAGCTATGGTGTAGGTTGCAGACATGGCTCAGATCTGGTGTTGTTGTGGCTGTGGCGTAGGCTGGCAGCTGCAGCTCAGATTCAACCCCTAGCCTGGGAACCTCCATATGCCACGGATGTGGCCCTAAAAAGACCAAGAAAAAAAAAATCACGAATATCAGAGCTAAGAAAAAGAATGACCTTTTTAAACCACAAAACATCTCTTGATAATATATGTAGTATCACTTTATTAAAATGCACCTGTTAAATAATGATGAAAGTAAGAAAAATACTTTTTAAAATTAAAATAACTACAGAAAAAATATGTCATTGTTATGAATGACTGTTGAGCCTCAGGTGTGTGATTTCTGGCTTAAAGGGTTTACAAATTCTTACCAGCAATCATAAATAATATGCTGCACTGAGATTTAGCATTTTTAGTAATTCTGATCTTCAAGCGAGAATTGATTCCTTCATCTCTGACATCATTGTACTGGCAGTCACCTTAATTTATATCAAAATATTTCTTTTTTTTAATATTTTTTTTTATTTTCCCACTGTACAGCAAGGGGGTCAGGTTATCCTTACATGTATACATTACAATTACATTTTTCCCCCCACCCTTTCTTCTGTTGCAACATGAGTATCTAGACAAAGTTCTCAATGCTATTCAGCAGGATCTCCTTGTAAACCTATTCTAAGTAGTGTCTGATAACCCCAAGCTCCCGATCCCTCCCACTCCCTCCCCCTCCAAGAGAAGTGTCACGCAGATTCAGAGCTGCTCTCAGGGAATACCTTCCTGGAAAGCAGTTGATTACGTTTGGAATAAAATCATATAGCTGTTTAGTCAATCTGTTCAGATTGTTCTTGTTTAGGGTTAACATCAACAAGAAAAAAAATTCATTACAGTTACACCTAATGACTAATATCAATATACAGTATTATTTTAGTAAAATAGAGTAACTTAACTGTATATTCATTGAATTGATTCATTTATCTTTGTTTTGCATATGGAATAATATTTAGAATTCTGCCAGGCAAGTCTTATGATTTACTTTTACTATATTAAACATATTTATTAAATTAAGCTTACATGTATCATTGTATTTTTACCTTTCATTCAGTTTACTCCAAAAGTATTCTTAGAATTCAAGCTTAAATGTTATCATGATAAAGGAAGATTATCTTTCTCAAAAGTAGATAAATACATCAATTTTATTTTCACACAGCAATATAATTCTTGGATTAAGGACTGTGTCCATATTCTCTGCAATCTGAACTGTTTGTTTGATATTTGCTTTAGGTTTTTTTCTTTTTGTTTTTTTAATGAAAAATGTCCCTAACTTAGTATATTCAGCCCTCCATATCCATGATGTAGAACCCACAGATATGGAGGGGCGACTGTATTACACCATTTTATATAAGGGACTTGAGTATCCACAGATTTTGGTATCTATGGTGTGTGTAGGTAGTAGGGAATCCTGGAACCAATTCCCCATGGACAAGGAGGGGGATGGCTATAACACAAACACACACACATGTACACATGCACACATATGCCAGGCTTGATTCAATATTGTTCTCAAGGAAAAGAGTAATTCTAAGTAGATTGGTTGTAGATGTTTTTAAAGCACAGAGTTAAAAGCAAAACTTTAAAGTTTAATAGATCTAAGTTCCAGTCTACTCTACTACTTATCAGTGATGTATCCTTCTCAGAACTTCAGTTGCTGTCAGTGTAATGGGGTTGATAATGATAATACTTTGTTGATTAGGTGGTTGTAGACAAACAATAAGATGAAGCGTCTAGGGGATACAGAGTACTCAGCAACTGTTAGCCACTGTTAATGTCATCTACTTTCAAGCAATTACGCATATTAGAAAGTTATTTCAGAACTTGTATTATGTTTGTTTTATAAGTTGGAGTTCCTGTCATGGCTCAGTGGTAATGAACCCGACTGGTATCATGAGGACATGGTTCAATCCCTGGCCTTGCTCAGTGGGTTAAGAATCTGACTTTGCTGTGAGCTGTGCTGTGGGTCACAGATGCGGCTCTGTGGCCTTGCAGTGGCTATGACATAGACCGGCAGCTACAACTCCGATTAGACCCCTGGCATGGGAACTTCCATATGTCACAGGTGCTGACCTAAAAAGACAAAAAAAAAAGTTCACTATTTATTGAAAAACAACTTTCACTTTCTTCCACTATTTTTAGGGATACTAATTTTATTTACCATTTTATATATTCAGAAAAACTGAACAGCTTATTGAAATTTATTTAATGTGATTAAATGCTATATTTATTTATGTCATTTCTATTAAGAGAAAAGTAATTTCCTAATGAAGAAATATCCCCCCAAAATGTTTTATCATCTGTGCATCCATTTACTTTTCATAATCATAAGATTGGCATTAACTCACCTAAATTAGTTTTCTTGTTTAGGGTTAACATGTCGTATATGATAACTAAAACATTCAAAAATATATGAAATTGACTCATCTTTTTTATATAACATTGTAATTTACCTAAAAAAATATCAAGATGAGAACTTCTTTGGCTAATCAGACTGCCTGTTGTTAATATTTTCATTATTAGCAGTCACTGGTAAAAACGATAATAGAACTGAAATAATATTTCTCATACATGCTACAGTAACAATATATTTTGAGTAGTACTTAAGCTTAAACATGTGAAATCAACAATTAGCTTTAATAAATGATAATGTTAATTTTACATACTTTTATACAATACAGCATTAAGGAAAACACATGAAATTTATGGAAAATGAGTTATTATCCAAAAATGCACATATATGCAGAATAATAAAGTATTTTTAAAAGAACTGATTCAGCTATATTCTAAAGAAACAAGTATAATAAATGAAAAATTAATAAGAAAGGATTTTCAAGAATTTAAAATTCCATTTATAACAAATTGAACATAGTAAATACTTAATAAGTGTTACACACCCTGGAAGAGGCAGGAAGAGATGGACAAGGGTTTAGTCTTGAAAGGTAAGAGATGTTTAAACAGAAAAGAAGACCAAAAGTATAGCCGGATTTTCATTCTAAAGATGAAGGGTACCAGCTAAACAAATCTCCCTCCACCTCTGGGGACCAACTTCCTTTCCTTCTCTTGTTTACAGTTGTCTATACTCTCCAACTCTACTGTTTCACTTCCTACTCACCATTCAACCCACTTCAATTTGATTTTCTTCCTCATCTTGACACATACACAGCTCTCTGTAAAGTCACCTGTGACCTCTCGGATATGAAATCCAATGGACATTTTTTCGTCGTCAATTTGACTGCTTAGAAGGAGGTGACTCCCTTGACCTCTTAGTGGTCTTAGTATTTTAAAACTCTGTTTCTTCAGTTTCCATGTCTTCCCTGGTCTAATTTCCTTCTATGGCTCTGATAGGAACTTCTCTTCTCTTTTGCTAACTCATCTTCTTCATTCAAAACATTAAATATAAGAGTTGTTCAATGGCCACTCACAGATTCTCTTCCTTCTTTCCTCTTTTCATTTCTATTTCTTATTCTAAAATTTCTCCCTAAGCCATATAACCTATACCTATGACTTTAACTGTGACCTATATACTAATGGCTTCCTAATTTATGTCTCTAGTAAATATTCCCTGATGTTCAGACTTGGAAATGTAACTGCCCACACAACATGACCATGAGGTATATCTCCCACATGCCTTAAAAATACCTACAACTTAGTATGTCCAAAACCAAATTAATTATCTTCTCATACATGAGCAGGCACACACATTGCACATATCCAAATATTGTTTTCCAGAGTTTCCTTTTTAATTGAATTTTGTAATCCAGAAAACTGGAAGTCATTACGGTATTCATCCCTCCCTCAAACCACCCCTCCACCATATACTGTCTGTCTAGCACAGGTAACATAGAGCTGGCGCTCAAAATCTGTCTTGAAGCTGTTCACCTTTTCCCTTCTTCATCTGTAATAAAGATAACATTATAAGGAAAATGTAAAGTCTAGAGACATCTTCAGTAACTAATTATTTATTTGGTTAACAATTTAACGTGTGTTGTTCAAGTAGAAGTAGTTAGAAATAAATGCAATGAGGATCAATGTACTAAAGAAAAAATACCTTGTGGAAATAGAAAATTGATAAGACGTGGCAACCAGCAACGTGCCAGTATAGCAGAAAGGGATTTGCAGAGATTTAGCCTGCAGTGGATTACATGTGAGTCGAATATATGGCTCTATTGATTTTTTTTTAAAAGCACAATATAGGATTCATAAATAAAAATACACTACATAGACTCTCATACTAATTTATTAAACATAACTCTCACTGATGTATATAAACTACAAATAACAAAATTTGTCTTTTAACCATTTTAAGGATATAATTCAGTAGCATTAGTTACATTTACAGTATCATACAACCATCACCTCTTTCAATTTCCAAGGCTTTTTCATCACACTTAACAGAAACTGTACCCCTTAAATACCTCCCCATTGGTAAACTCTAATATACTTTCTGTCTCTATAAATTTGTCTATTCTAGATTATTTCATATAAATCAAATAATATAATATTTGTCCCTTTATGTCTGACATTTTACTTGGCAAAACATTCTCAAAGATTCATCCATGTATTAGACCTTCATTGTTTTTGTATAGCTGAATATTATTCTATCTGTGTGTATATCATATTGTGTTTATTCATTCAGCTGTTGAGGCCCACTTGGATTGTTTCTACCTTTTGACTTGAAAACAGTGCTGCAGTGAACATTGACATACAAGTATCTGTTTGAGTTCCTGCTTTCAGTTCTTTAAAACTCCACTATATATCAAAGAGTGGAATTACTGGGTCACGTGATAATTCTATTTAACTTTTTGTAGAATCACCAAATTATTTTCCTCAGCAACTACATGATTTTATATATATACTTGCATTGTACAAGGGCTCCTCTTATTGCTACCTTTTCAATGATGGCATGAATTTAATGTTTAATAATTTAGGATTGATTGCTGTAGATACTTTTTTGCAATGGATTGACAAAGATTTTAAAGAATTTAAAAATGAAAGTTATAGGTCATACCATAATGGCCTGGAAAAATTTTATAGTCTATAGAAGGCTATGGAATTATTTAACATTCATTTCTATTACAAAAAAATGATTTACATTTAAGTCCAGTCCTATAGAAGTGGATTTTACTAACAGCCTTTGTGAGTATGGTATATAATTCAAATTGTAGAATAATCAAAAAATATTTCTGATTTAGACACCTTGTTTGTGTCTAAGCTCCATATGACCAAAAGCACCCATTCGGAGCTTTCTGACTAGAATAGTATCCTGTTTGTGAAGATGAGCAATCGCCTCCTAGGAAAATCAATTTTAAAAGTTGACCTGTTTGAACTATCTAAAATAATTGATCGCACATAATGGATGACTGGCTATTTGCTTTTTCTTTTTTTTTTTTTTCATTCAATTCCAGAACAACAAAGCAACTTAGTTTATAACAGATAGTCATTATAACCTGTTTTAATTTCTTAGAAAGAAGTCATATGGCTTATATTTCTTGCGGATAATCAGAGAGAGTTTTAAGGCAAACAGAAGATGAACAAGTGATCTCTTAATTTCCCTTGTTGCATGGTGATACCTTGACTATCCAATACTACTAATATATATATAATATATATATTATTTGGAATATAGTAATGTAAAGTTTTATTGTAGCATGTGCCCATAATGATATATGTGGAGAAATCACTTGAATTATTATATTTGGGAAATTAATAAAGACCTCGGTGTCTTTTAAACATAGAATGAATATCCTGTGAATGCATGAGTATTTTCCAAGTCCACAAAATATCTCGATCCTTGTTTTGATAGACTGTTTTATCAGCATATGCCATATAAATTGGACAGTTCTGCTTTAGAAAAGCTATTTTTTCTAATTATGGTTCTTAATTTTCTACAAATACTTGTTATATACCATAAGTGTTTGTACATTCATGACTATTTAGAACATTAAAGTAAATTTAAGGATTTTTTTTAAAAGGTCTCTAGTAAGAATACAGAGAATTTCCTATGTACTCTCATTGAAATAAAGAAGGTAATTCTGAAGATTTTTTCCCTCCTACTTTTCTACTAAATCTATCAAGATATCAAGATTTTTCATTCTTATATAATGCTGAAGCATTCCTAATCTTGGGCTCAAGTGATCTGTACGTGAATTAACTGTCCCTTGATCCTAAGTGTATTTAATCTTAATATTATTTGTAATTAACATAGATATATGTAATTTCTTTGCACAAAAGCTTTTATTAGCTCCCAATCAGTATGTAATAAAGTCCAAACACCTTAGCCTTTTTTTTTTTTCTGAAGATTTGGAACTTATTTCAACTTCCTTTTCAGTCTTGTATTTTATTATTACTTATCGAATACTCAATATGTGCAACAAACCATACTATTCACTCTGCTTTATTTCCTCCAAAACGTTGCTCATATAATTCCTATCCACCAGAAATGCCTGATTCTTCTAATTCATTTATAAAGGTCCAGCCGATTCTTTATGTCCAACTTCAAGATCACATGGCCATGATCTTTATTAAACTTATCTTGATTCACTAAATTGGAAATAATTTCCACCTCCCTGCTACTATGAGACTGTTTACCACTATTGACATAATTCTTACATTTTGTATGGAATTATATTTGGTTTTATATGTCTTATTTCTTCTTCTGTTTGTGAGCTCCATATGGTCTAGGCCATATATTCTTCACCTGGGAATTTCCCAAAGCACTAAAAAAGTGTCATGCAGACAAGGAGACTTAAAGTTTGTTATTTGAATTGAATGAAATTCACATTCTCAAGTGTAGATTATAAAAGATCATCTAAGAAGGACCTAATTTATTCTTCATTAAGTTAAACAATTAACAAAGAAATTAGTAAATCATGGGCCTCCTTTGAAAATTATGTAAAGCTCAGTAGTGGCAGCACTTTAAAAAATGAACAAACATGAAATGGTGGATTTCTTAATCAATATTTTGGTTTATTATCAAGTTTATTGACAATTGTATAAAATAATGAGAAACAGAATACACACAAGAATAAAACACGTTTACCAGCATTTATGAGGTAACCCCCAAGATATAACAAGATAACATTTTAACCCGCAAAGAGGAGCATGGATTATATATATTTCTATAGTTGGTGTTTTCCTAAAAACAGTTTGTCATTTTTTGCCAGTTATTTCTATATCAGTAAGTATGCTTCTCAAATGGCATTTTTAATAATACTTAGAACTGTTTTCTTGTCTGTATAACTCCTGTACTTGAACATTTTGGATCCTAGGGTTTTTTTGTTGTTTTGGGGTGTTTTTTTTCTTTCGTTTTTGTTTTTGTTTTTTTTACCATATCTAAATCACTCTAACTTTCATTCATGTGATTTAAACTTTATGCTTATCTTTGTTTCTATTTCCTAGAAATAGAATTGTACCACCCAGGACATACAGATATAGTGTTACAACTATCCATATGCAATAATAACTTTCCCTTTAAATGTTTTTCCTTTTGCTAATTTCTATTGGCAGCAGTAATGTTTTAGAGTGCCCTATAGTGACCTAAGGAAGTTATCTTTTATCTGACTCAAGCTGCATTCTGTAAAGTATTCCTCAAAATTAAGATATGTCATAACTCTTATCTGCTTGGTAAACATTAGATTATGTCTTGGATAAAGAAAAAGCAAGTAGATTAAGGATGTAATAACTTAGGTTCTCTTTTATCTTAAGTTTTCAACATAACTGAAGATAACATGTTTTATAATTAGTTGTATCCTGACATAGTAATGGCAGGTAGTAAATAGTAATTCAGTATTGCTAATTCAGTAATTGTCAGTAAAGTAAAGAAACATGCTATTGGCTTTTGGCATTCCAGTTCTGCAGTTCTACTGCCTTGTTAAACTGTTACTTGCCTCTTCCCATTGTGTATTGTCGGGCCAGTTGCCTAACAGCTCTTAGCTACCGTTTCTGTTCTAACAAGATAGAAATAATGAGAGTACCTTCTTTGAAGAGTGATTGTGAGGTCTAGATTAGATAATGCATAGAACATGTCTTGCCCAGGGCCTGCCACCTAGAAAATGTCTGCAAATACTCACTGTTATTACTCTTACCTACAGTATTTGGAAAATAGCTGCCTAAAAATACAGGTTCATTTCTTGATAGATAGGTTCAGTAAATGGTTTTGTTTATTGTAGAATGATATATTACTTAAAGGAAGGAAACATGCAAAAAAAAAAAAATAAGCTTTATGTTCACTTCAGTAACCCTTCATGAAATATGTGTATAATCAATCTTTCACATGAAAGTTAAAATAATTTGGTTAAAAAATTTGTGTCATTTTGGAATATGTCAGATGAAAAGAGTGTGTTGTTCAACATTACATCAATTAGACTTCATATGAATATTTAAAGAATTTTGGTAATAATTCATGTGATAAAATCCAAAGGCAGCCTTTCAATAAATGAAAAGTTTACCAGTCAAATCTCTTAACAATATTCAAGCATATTTACTTGTCTTGATTTAATATGAGATAACAGTCAGGGTTACAATTTCACCTATAACTAACTTAAAGGAATAAGACAGGTAAAAAGAAAAGAACTGCCTTTCATAACACAAATATAGAATTAAACTGTCAAGACCTGAAATGTTCAATAAACTACATGCAGAGTAAGATTTTTTTATATTCATATAATTTTCTTTGAATTTGATAGGAAATGAACATATTGGCCAGAAAATTGTGACAATTAATTGCAGAATGACTGAATTTTAAGGAAAGGCTCTAAGAAAAAAAAAATGAAATGAATGTGCTGTTTGCTTTTAAATCATTTACAGTTGGATAATTTATGTTATCTTTAATTCATCCAGTTAAATTATCCAAGATGAATACAACATGAATAGAAGAGGCTTAAAAATTTTAGGTTTTTGCATTAAAATGTTTGCCAATAACCACTTTCTGTTTTTTTTATTACTATTTTAATGGTTTTATATATTGCAGTATGAGTTAGAAGGCTAAGATAAAATGCATAATATAATGAGTTTGCCAGGCTATAAATATTTGACCTATATCTTCAGACATTAAAATACAATCTCCTGTATAGGTAGGTTATGCGTTGACTCAAAGAAAAATAATTTAATGGGAAATTATTCTGATTATCCCCCCCAAAATTGTCTCATCCTTTTCTCTCCATTTCTCCAGTTGTTCATACCAAAATCTTTGGAATCTAAAAGCATTCTCTAGTTGTTCATACCAAAAACTTTGGAGTCTTGCCAAAAACCCTTAACTTCTTTTCTCTCAAACTCCCTGTCTTATCCATCAGTAAATTTTGTCAGAAGCTACTACAGAACCTATCCAGTATACTTCTCATAAATGCCTGCTGCTACCATCTGACGCAAGTTACCATCATCCTCCTGTATTCATATTCTTTCTCTCTCTCTGATTATTAAAGTAGTCTCTTACTGCTTCTCCCTGCTTTGGCAGTTGCTTTCCTACAGTCTCTTTCTGATAGAGCAGCCAGAATGATCCTTTATAAATAGAAGTCAGAATGTGTCACTCCCCTACTCAAAACTCCCGGTGGCTTTCCATCTCGCTCAGAGTAAAAGCCACAGGTCTTATAATGAACTTCACAGCAGTATAATGAGCTAACCCCTGCTACATCTCTGATTTTATCTCCTACAACTCCCTTTCTTTTTCCCTCAGCTCTTTTCTCAAACACACCAAGCATGCTATCACCTCAGAGCTACAGCAGCTCTGCATATAAAATAAAGACATTTCTCATTTTCTTTCTCCTTCTACTAATGACCCCACCATTACTTTGATTCTCACCAAGAGAACCTTGGAACCCAACTTTAAATGCTAACAGACTGACTGCCTGACTCAATATACATAATAATGATTCATATAGCATTTTGCTAGGTATTTTACTTGCAGAGTTGAAAGAAAGATTACCTCCCTAATTAAGCTTCTATACCATTAAGAATTAGATATTGGGGTACAACTGGGGGTTTGTTAATATATAAATGGCAAAAGAGCCAGAGAAAATACAGAGGTACTAACTCCTCAAGGAACTGGAAGAAGATTGTTGCAGTTTTGAAATGGAAACAAGACAAATACATGATGACACATGTCTGAAGGTGAATCCAAAGCCAAAAGATCCCTATACTAGTCAATATCCAAGCATAGATGGGACAGGATAATGGGAGGAAACATAATAATCATGCTTTTTAACTTTTAGTTAGCCATTTCACAGTAATTGGTCCAGGAAGGAAGGTCATGTTGATGAGCTTTAAAACCAGTGAACAGATTTTATATTTTTCTGTTAAAAATAACTACTTGAACTGATCAATGAATTCAGCAAAGTAGCAGGATACAAGATTAACATTCAGAAATTGGTTGCATTTCTGTATACTAACAATGAAATATTAGAAAAGGAATATAAAAATACAATACCTTTTAAAGTTGCACCCAGAAAAAATTAAATACCTAGGAATAAACCTGACCAGGGAGGTAAAAGACATATGCTGAGAACTATAAAAAATTAATCAAGGAAATTAAAGAAGATTCAAAGGAATAGAAAGATATTCCATGCTCCTAGATTAGAAGAATTAATATCATTAAAATGGCTATACTACCCAAAGCAATCTGCAGATTTAATGTGATCCCTATAAAATTACCTATGACATTTTTCACAGAACTAGAATAAACAATCCCAAAATTCATATGGAATCAAAAAGACCCAGAATTTCCAAAGCAATCCTGAGGAAACAAAACCAACTAAGAGGCATAACTCTCCCATACTTTAGACAATATTACAAAGCTACAGTATTCAAGACAATGTGGTACTGATACAAAAAGGGACCAGTGGAACAGAATAGAGAACCCAGAAATAAATCCAGACCCCTATGTTCAATTAATCTTCAACCAAGTAGGCAAGAACATAAAATGGGAAAAAGACTGTCTCTTTAGAAAGTGGTGCTGGGAAAACCAGACAGCTGCATGTAAATTAATGAAACTAGAACACATCCTCACACCGTGCACAAAAATAAACTCAAAATGGCTTAAAGATTTAAACATAAGACAAGACACCATAAAACTCCTAGAAGAGAACATAAGCAAAACATTCTTTGACAAAAAATGTAAAAATGTTTTCTTAGGTCATTCTCCCAAGGCAGTGGAAATAAAAACAAAAATAAACCAATGGAACTTAATCAAACTTAGAAGCTTTGGTACAGCAAAAAAAACCATTTAAAAAAAAAAAAAGACAACTTACAGAATGGGAGAAAATATAATTGCAAACAATGCAACCAACAAAAGTTTAATCTCCAGCATATACAGACAACTCATACAACTTAACAGCAAAAAAAAAAAAAAAAAAAAATGAAAAATGGGCAGAAGACATTTCTCCAAATGTCTCCAAATAGGCTTTTCTCCAAAGACATACAGATGGCCAATAGGCACATGAAAAAATGCTCACAATCACTAATTATTAGAGAAGTGATAATCAAAATTACAGTGAGTTATCACCTCACACAAGTCAGAATGGCTACCATTAATAAGTCTATAAATAACAAATGTTGGAGAGGGTGTGGTGAAAAGGGAACTCTCCTACACTGTTGGTGGGAGTGTAAATTGGTACAAACACTATGGAAAACAGTATGGAGTTACCTCAGAAAACTAAATATAGAACTACCATATGATCCAGAAATCCCACTCCTGGGCATATATCCAGGCAAACCTTTCATTGAAAAAGATACATGCACCTCTATGTTCACTGCATCACTATTCACAATAGCCAAGACATGGAAACAACCTAAATGTCCATCAACAAATGAATGGATTAAGAAGATGTAGTACAGACACACAATACAATACTACTGAGCCATAAAAGGAGGAAGATAATGCCATTTGCAGCAACATGGATGGAACTAGAGATTCTCATACTAAGTTAAGTCAGAAAGAGTAAATACCATATGATATGACTTGTATGTGGAGTCAAGTATATGGCACAAATGAATCAATCTATAGAAAAGAAACAAACTCACGGACATGGAGAATGCCAAAGGGAAGGGGAAGGGAGTGGGATGGACTGGGAGTTTTGGGTTAGATGCAAATTGTTGCATTTGGAGTGGATAAGCAATGAGGTCCTGCTGTATGGCTCAGGAAACTGTATCCAATAACTTGTACAAAGAATGTATATATATGTATGACTGGGTCATTTTGCTGTACAGCAGAAATTGACAGAACGTTGTAAATCAACTATAATAAAAAAAATTTAAAAAGCCATTTAGTGGTATTCCATCTCACTCACAATAAATGGCAAAGTCATCACCACGGTGGCATCTAAGGCCCCATAGAATGTGCCCTGGCCTCAGTCTCATTTTACATATGTTTCTCTCCTTCTTCCATCTGTTCCAGCTACACTAGCTTTCCTTAAATCAGGTCCTAAAATGCTGTCCCAGATATCTCCACAGCTCTGTCTCCCTCATTCTTTTAAGTCTTTGCATTACTGTCACCTTTTCAATAAGCAAATGGAGGCCTTAATTTTGTTTTTATTTTTTATGTGGGAATCATGTCTTACTCTTGCTTCAAGATTTCGTGTGTGCTGTGTTGTACACATCTCCTTGACATGCTAGTATTATTTAAGATTCTAATTCCTTCTCATTTTTTATATCAGCTGCCCTAAAACTACATTAAATTATTTATTGAGTTTTTTCATGTTACAGTTACCATGCTACATGCTTTATATGTAGAATTTCATTTATTCCTCCAACAATTTAGAATAATCATTCTTTCCATCTTATTGATAGAGAAACTGTAACTCAGAGAAGTTTGGAATTCCAGAGCATGTGTTTTGCTTAGGGTTGATATGCTTGTTTTCCTGAACCTGAGTTCACTCTTCAGGGTTTTTTTTTTTTTTTTTTGTCTTTTTGGAACCATACCCAGGGCATATGGAGGTTCCCAGGCCAGGAGTTGAATCCAAGCTACAGCTGCCCGCCGATGCAACAGCCACAACACCTCAGGATCCAAGCTATGTCTGTGACCTATACCACAGCTTATAGCAACACCAGATCCTTAACCCCCTGAGAGAGGCCAGGGATGGAACCCATATACTCATAGATAGTAGTGGGATTTGTTTCTACTGCGCCACAGCTGGAACCCCAGGTATTTTCTTAGGTTGACTACTATTTAGGTAGGAGCGAGTGCATTCTCCATGTGGGACTAGATTTCTAAGTGAGAAGACACAGTCTGTATCCCCAGACATTTGTTAGAGCATGAGGTACCACCTGAGACACAGTATAGTCTGGTAACTCAGCACATGTGCATTTGAATCAGCATGCAGAGGCCCCTATCCTAACTCATCCATTTACCAGCCCTATAGGATTTCCCAGGGTCTAGTGTTGTTTCTTCTGAAAAGTAATAGTGCCTTAAGAAGGATTAAAGCTGATAAGATTTTCGAAGTCATATTTTAAAAGAAAGCATACAGAATTAGGTACAAAAATGAATGTTTATTCAGAGGAGAAAAGATAACATGGAAAAATAAAAAATTTAAAATAGGGAGTTCCATTGCGGTTCAGTGGTAAGGAACCCGACTAGTATCCATGTGAACACAGGTTCAATCCCTGGTCTTGCTCCGTGGGTTAAGGATCTGGTGTTGCTGTGAGCTGTCGCGGAGGTTGCAGATGCAGCTCAGATCCAGCAGCTATAGATCTGATTTGACCCCTATCCTGGGAACTTCCATTTGCTGTGGGTGCAGCCCTAAAAAGACAAAATAATAATTATAAAATAGCTGACAAATATCTCAAATATTATAAACATTAGAAAAAATAGCAATATTCTTGTTTCATGCCTAATAGTCAAAGTGACAAAACTAAGGATTGTTGTAAAATACTGGAAGTCAGACTTTCCTGGAAGCCCAGGGATGAGGCAGGTCTTTCTGGATGAAGGTTTTCAGTGGGCCACTATTCCAACACAACATTACACATAAGATCAGGTTCTCAGCTTCTAAGCCAATCAAGAAAGTACTTTGAAGTATTCACGACATACATTTTGAGTGAAACCTGTCTGCTATAGGCACTCTATATGTTTGTTTAATTGAATTAAATTTGAATTAAATTGGATAAAGCTGGTTCTGTGGTATAAAATATGAAGAGATTTATTGAATGTAAAACATTTTTTTGTCTATTTTAAGGGAGTTACTAACTTTGACAATAAAAGTGTAAACAGGGCCATAATTCATTTTTAGGCATATTTCTGTGAATATTTGTCAGTAACTTCTAGCCATGACAGAGTGGTATATATATTTGTAATGCACCTGAGTAATACCTATAAAAACAGTTCAAAAAACTAAAAGCTGTCTAAAGGTGAGAAAAAAGTGATTGTTACCACATGATATGGAAATGCAGGGCCATGGGGGTAAGACCCTTGCTACTTATCCAGGCTTGCTTTGTATCACCAGTGTGATCTTGAGAAATTCATTCAATACTTTCATGGCACAGATTGCTTAGCTGGAGGAGCCAGTGGTTTTAGGTCTTCCTAAATAAATAAGTTGGGAAAATAAATCTTGAAATGAACATACATGAAATGTCTGTGTGCTTTTAGTACTTGAGTCTGTTGGGTAGCAGCACAGTCTGAGGCATATGATGCAATTCTACATGCCAAACTGAGAAAATTGGGTAGAAAACCCATTTTCTCTTACACTGCCTTTGAAGCTGCCAGTAATTAATTTGATATAGTTGTTAAAAAACTGAAGCCAATCTCTCTAAGTTGTGGGGCTCTGTATATGAGCCAGCTGGAACTATCAGATAATCAAGACTGTTTAAGTTATGCTTCCATTATTGTGAATAAGAAAAGTCATTATGATCTGAGTTCAAGGGTTTAGAAAAACAGAGTATTACTAATTCAAGAAAGCTTGAAACAATGACAACAAGAGTATACATGTAAACATATCTGGTTTGAATTATTTTTAAGAAATAGATCTGAAAGCTGTATTCCTAATTTCCCAAGCTTCCCAAGGGATTAGTTCATGGCTTTATCTTCAAGGAGTGACACCTAACTAGATCTTACTCTGATACTAAAAAATCAGAGAAAACAGGCTTGTTGCTACTAAAGGTACAGTTTAACATGAACATTACTCAAGGCTTTCAGGTCCCATTTTTGTGAGAAGAAAAATTACCGTTTGTTTGCTCTATAGAAGCAACTGGAAAAATTGAAAGAAGGGACGGAAAAATAAGGAAGGAAGCCTGTATTGATTTTTGCCCAATTTTCAATGTATTAGCCCTATAGCCGCTACCTCCTATCCTTTGAGAATATTAACTGAGTGCTAGTGTAGTTTTAGGAACTTGACATTGTTGAGAATTTCAAAAATATATACCTCTGCTTTCAAAAACAAATTTTTAATTAAACAAAATTTCATCCCTGGATTCTAAAACTGAAATACTCTGAAAAATTCAAATCAATTCCTTTTCAGTAACTAAATTGAGTAATGTTTTACCAAAGTCTTTTTTAATACTTACTCTAAACAAATTTTGTATTGCTCGCTCAGATGCATACAATGAGTTATGAAAATCAACCAGTGTGATTCTATTCTGCTGCTGTTCATACGATTGCCATCTACCCAGAAGAAAACAAAATCTTCAGAATTTGAAATTTTATTGAAATCCCAGCTTAGCTATTTAGTTATTATTTTTCAAATTTTACTTGTATCATCCAGTTGAGAGAAGAGCAGCAGATATAAACAATCGATTAGATGCTATAATGGAAATTGGAAAACATGGTAAAAACTCAGTTCTACCTTATTCTTTTTTAATTTTTTTATCAAAGTACAGTTGATTTACAATGTTGTGCCAATTTCTGCTATACAGCAAAGTGACTAGATATATATTATACATGTATTCCTTTTTCTTTCTCTCTGTCTCTTTTTTTTTCTTTTTACTTTTTAGGGTCCCGCCTGTGGCACATGGAAGTTCCCAGGCTAGGGGTTTAATTAGAGTTGTAGCTACTGGCCTACACCACGGGCACAGCAACATGGGGTCCAAGCCACGTCTGTGAACTCCACCAGAGTTCATAACAACACGGGATCCTTAACCCACTGAATGAAGCCAGGGATCAAACCTGCATCCTCATGGATACCAGTCAGGTTTGTTACTGCTGAGCCAGGGTAGGAACTCTCACACATTCTTTTTTAATTTTCTTTTCCATCATGGCTATCCCAGGAGATTGAATATAGTTTCCTACACTATACAATAAGACCTTGTTGTCTATTCTTTCTAAATGTAATAGTTTGCATCTACTAACCCCAAACTCCCAGTCCATCCCTCCCTTCCCCCCCCCCCCGCATGGTAACCACAAGTCTATTCTCTATGTTTGTGAGTCAGTTTCTGTTTTGCAGATAGGTTCATTTGTGCCATATTTTAAATTCCACATATGTTATATAGAATTTCCTTCTCTTTCTGACTTAACTTCACTTAGTCTGAGAATCTCCAGTTGCATCCATGTTACTGCAAATGGTATTATGTCATTCTTTTCCATGGCTGGGTAGAATTCCATTGTACATATGTACCATATCTTCTTAATCCATTCATCTGTCAATGAATATTTAGGTTGTTTCCATGTCTTGGCTATTTGAATAGTGCTGCTATGAACATAGAGGTGCATTATCTTTTTGAATTAGAATTTTCTCTGGATGTATTCCCAGGAGTGGGATTGCTGTATCATATGGTAATTCTATTTTTAGTTTTCTGAGGAACCTCCATCCTGTTTTCCATTGTGGTTACACCAACTTACAAAAGGAGGCTTCCCTTTTCTCTGCACCCTCTGTGGCATTTGTTACTTGTAGACTTTTTAATGTTGACCATTCTAACCCGTGTGAAGTGTTACCCCATCGTAGTTTTGATTTGTATTTCTCTAATAATTAGTCATGTTGAGTCTTTTTTCATATGCATTCTGGCCATTTGCAAGTCTTCATTAGAGAAATGTCTGCTTAGGTCTTCTGCCCATTTTTTTGTTTGTTTTTGTTGTTGTGGAGTTATATGAGTTGTTTGTATATTTTGGTGATTAAGCCTTTGACGGATGCATCTTTTGAGGCTATTTTCTCCCATTCCATAGATTGTCTTTTCATTGTTTTAATGATGCAAAATGTTCTACCATATTCTTAAAACTCTCCTGTATAATCAGGAATTATCTACAGGAAACCCAAAACGTTTTCTTAAAAACTTGATCTCTTAGCACTTTGCCTAGTCTCATTTTAACACCTTATCAGATAATGAGGAGAATTTTTGGAGCAAATTGGTTTTTTGTTTGTTTTTGTTTTTGTTTGTCTTTTTGTCTTTTCTAGGGCCACACCTGCAGCATATGGAGGTTCCCAGGCTAGGGTTCAAATCGGAGCTGTAGCTGCCGGCCTATGCCAGAGTCACAGCAACGCCAAATCCGAGCCGCGTCTTTGACCTACACCACAGCTCGTGGCAATGCTGGATCCTTAAACCACTGAGTGAGACCAGGGATCAAACCCGCAGCATCCTGGTTCCTAGTCAGATTCGTTAACCACTGAGCCACGATGGGAACTCCTGGAGCAAATTGTTTTAATTCTAAATGACAGGCAAGGAGTTCCCACTGTGGCTCATCCAAAATGAACGTGATTAGCATCCATGAGGACTCAGGTTTGATCCCTGGCCTTGCTCAGTGGGTTAGGGATCCTGCATTGCCATGAGCTGTGGTGTAGGTCTTAGAAGCATTTCAGTTGGATCCTGTGTTGCTGTGGCTGTGGTGTAGGCCAGCACCTGCACCTCCAAGCTGTAGGAAGTTTCTAGCTTGGGAACTTCCATATGCCACAGGGGTGCCCCTAAAAAACAATGAATGAATGAATGAATGAACAAATAAATAAGCAAATGAAGTACTTTGAAAACATTGGTTTTATATTGACCAAAAAATTTAAAAAATTATTATAAGCAAAATAGAGAAACATTTTTTTTTTTTCTACACAGGGAGGTCAGGGTTCCTTTTAAGTAAGATCTGGATTAAGAGTGATTTTTGCTCGGTAAAATATGACTTTAAATTTGATACTTCTCACTAGGTAGAAAGTCAGTTTGTTTTTTAAAAACTATATAGTAGTGTTTTATTTTACTCTGCTGGTGTGGTTAAACTCAGGAGATTCTTATTTGGAGGGCCATTTCCTACCCTAAAACATTGCAAAGTGATGATATATAGTGCTAAATAGCAAGCATAGAATTATATACATTGCACACTTGTATTTAGTTTATTGTATCAAATGTAGTTGTCATTTGCCAAATGCTTGTGATCTTCCTTTTCTTTATCTTCCCTTTCTCTAAGCTGTGTTTAAATGGATACTATTATTACCACTTTGGTGGAGTCTAAATATGATAGCATATGTAATGGACCTAGAATCCTAGCCTTGCACTTTCTTCACTTCGTTTAGACGATTTTTAGGCTAATGTGAATTCTGAATATGGACATATTTTTTTCAATGGTGGATTTGCATAATCCAATTAGAAATAAAAACTTGAGGCCCTTAAGAGATATTAACCATGGGGGTCAAAGAGCACACAGTGAAGTGCAGTTAAAACATGATGACATGGAATCATCTTGCTCCTGCTCCACCACAAAGACAAAAGACAGTACTTAAAATTGTAATGAAGATTTATTCCATTTTGGTTAGCTTAAAAATGTGCAGTCAAATGCTTATTTCTCTAAGAGATGAGTGTATGGTAGGTCAATTGAAGGTATCTGTTGTGTTTTAAAATCTATTTAAAATGTTTGAGTGAATTATTTTCTAAATTGACAGGTGATTCCTATCTAAGCTAACAATATATTTCTGTTAGCATAGCCCAAGAGGGACCGCATTAAGGGATATATGCTCTTCACAGGCTTTGGCTGAGTAGATAAGATGATATGATACATGAATTAGGAAATGAATAAGCTGGAATTACAACTAAATCCATGTAATTCCATTGTGAGATGTCTTTACTTGCAATCCTTTGGAAAGCATGCTGTGCACAGTGTGGGAAGTGTGCTTATAATAAACAATTAAGGGAGATTCTTACCTGGAGAGATGTACAGGCAATTTTTTTTAAAAGATCATCTCAATAAATACCTAAGGTGAAGTCAACACTATTTTCTTAAATTTTTTAAAAATGTATGTGTTTATAACTATTCTATCTACTAAATTTAGTGTATACACAAATATGTTAGTTCTTTATTAAATATTATATTTTTATATACTAATAATAAAAGATAATAATACTAAAAGTGAATGCAAAAATATATCTGTGTTTTTAGAATACTTAAAAAACTCAAAGATACATCCACATCTTAAAATGTATATTTCTATTCATAATTTTCAAAATAATGAGTAGATTTATAAACTGAAATTAGGACAATAGGTATAGAGGATTAATTTGAAAGAAATCAGTCATGCATGAAATATTTTATTATATGCAGATTGAGTGTCTAACTTCTAAATGGCCTAAAAACAAGCTCCTAGACTAGTTCTTAAACCATTAAAAAATTAACTGTCTAATAAATACAGTCACATTTCTGTTGTTTTATATTAATGCTTCATCTACATTTATGTAGATAAAATTTTTAACTTCAATTGAAAACCTCTTCATGTAAAAAGTCCCAACTGTCCTTTGGAATGAATAAGGCACAAGTAATATTCCATTGATTTCATGGTTAATGGATGACCAGTCACAGCCTGAGCAGAAGAGAAAGTTAAGTAATATCAACTGCTTCCTCTTTCAGAGCAGTGGAACGCCCATCCAAATTGCATTTTCTATGTTCTGCGGAACAGTGTCCCCAAAGCCCATAATACCACTTCTGCTCATTATGAAAAACTCTTTACAGTTTACAGGGTAAGATCAGAAGACTAAGCCATGACAAATGCCCAAAGCAGCTGTTAAGTTAGTCATGGGAACTATGAATATACCTTAACCTCAAATTATGGATTATGTCAAAAATAATGAAGCACATTTATCTTACATACATTTAATTTCTTTGTTGTGGTTTCTAAATAGTTTGACAGTTGATTATTTGTTTATTTTATGTTTAAAGTAAGTTATGGAAGACTTTTATTCCCAGAGTACAGGAAGCACTATCCTTGAATTAGAAGTCCTAAATTGAATACTCTGATAATATCTGGCTTTGCCATTAGCTTATCCCCAGTGTCATTATGGAAAGTCTTTTGGTCACTGCCTCTAAAGTAAATTAGTGGTAAGATTCTCTATATCATGAGGATTTGTGTTATTGTGGTTCTTTGTCTTTGCTTTTGTTTTAAATAATTGTTTTCTGTATTTATTTTGCTTCTGGGAAAGTGTTGGCTTTATTGAGTTGCCTCATAACTTTGTAATTTTAATATTGCCATAAACACTCTTGAAAATAAAGTTGAAATGTCTGTGACCTTATTTGCCAGTAAAAAGCACACAATTAGAATTTATTTTTCAAGGCAAAAAGGATGATCATACTTTTCTCTCACTGAATTCCATGATGTTGCTATTTCAAAACTTCCTTAAGGCCTTACTACCACATCATATATGTAAAATGATACATGGAAGCATGTAGAGGAAAATCACTATCTTGCTGGAAAGGTATATTTCCATCAATATTTGTCCTTGGTTGGAATCATTTTTTTACTTCCTTTGTTTATTTTTACAAAATTTTTCACTGTCTTCAATAAATATGGTACTGAAAGAAATTGAATTTTATCCCCCTTTAATATAATTAATATTCCCTCTTAATATAATTAAAAATTATAGTTGATCATTGACGCTTTTAGCTCAGTGGCAAAATAAGCAGCAAGCTCTGGGCCAAAATAGTAAGCTCTGTGTAATCAATTCTGCTGACCTCTGGGATTTTAGTTGTAAAATATAGTCAGGCCAGACACTGAGCCTCAAAGCAGGGCCTTCTTTATGGCTTCAGTTGTGGCCTCTCAACTAAGTTAACTTCCAAGTTTCCACTTCTATAGAATCCGAAGGGAGAAGCTGAAGGGGACTCTTCTGTTTACAGGAAAAGGAAAGCTGTTTGTGGATAACTCAGAACCACATGGAAAAAAATTAGATGAAGAAAGAGTAAGAAAAGAGGAGCAGACCTACTCAGGACATAATGAAGGGAAGAAAGGAATGATGAGGAAGATAAATGAACAGGGCAGACCATCAGCGGTTGCAAAGAACCATGTGTATTTGAGGAAAGTTCAACCTTGATGTTTAAATTCAGCTTTTGTGAACAAATGTTGTGCTTACATGAATGTTTAAACTCTACCTTACCCAAGCAAATTTACCATGAGCTTCTAGGATATGAAGGGCAGCAGAGACTCAGTTTTGAAATAGGCATAAGCAGTTAATCTGGTAAAATTCAAAGAAATATGTTGACTCATTCCTTAAGAGAGTCATTGTGTTTAGAAAATCATTGGCTTCTAGAAGAAGATGCAACGGTTTGTGTTGCTAGTGGGATGCTAGAATACAAATTTTCAAAAATTATTTATTTAAAACAAAAAACATGCTATTTATAGCAGTGACTATGAAACTTGATTATCTGCAGCTTAATTTCCCCCCCTCCAGTATATGCATTAACTAATGCCAACCGATGTCAACACAAATTATGAGCAAGCAAGAAAAACTAATTGTTCCACATTATTTTACAGTTATTATTGATTACTGTGCCCTTTGCAAATCAAGACAGAAATAGAAAGTATAATAATTCTTAAGGATGAATTTAGCAGTTACTAGATGGGAGGAGGATGTTTTCAAATACTTTCTTAATTACATATTAAAATCACGGGATACATTTAAAGGGCTTCAACTTAGTACAAATGAAATCTGACTAAATTTTAGAACATGACCTCGAATCAAATATATACTGACTTAAGGGACTTATCAAGTTGAAAATTGTTTCTTTTTTATAACAGAGTAGTATCTTCTTCAGCCACAAAGAGCTTAAAATCAAGATAAAATTGTGATGGGCATATGAAACACACACACACATAAAGTGATTATTAAGAATGTATTCTCCTGGCCATGTGGTAGAATTTTACTGCAAGTGGTGGGTTTCAAATGCCACCTGAAACGTATTTGGGTCAGTGTCTTTGGAACTTAGGCTTATGTTACATTAAAAGGAACACAACGAAATACTACTCAGCCATAAAAATGAATGAAATAATGCCATTTGCAGCAACATGGATGGAACTAGAGACGCTCATCCTGAGTGAAGTAAGTCAGAAAGGGAAAGACAAATACCATATGATATCACTTATATCTGGAATCTAACATAAGGCACAAATGAACCTTTCCACAGAAAACAAAATCAAGGACTTTCGTAATAGACTTGTGGTTGCCAAGGGGGAGGGGAAGGGAGTGGGTTGGTTGGAGAGCTTGGTGTTAATAGATACAAACTATTGCCTTTGGAATGGATTAGCAATGAGATCCTGCTGTGTAGCAGTGGGAACTACCGCTTATGATGGAGCATGATAATGTATGAAAATAGAATGTGTACATGTATGTGTAACTGGGTCACCATGCTGTACAGTAGAAAAAAAATTTTTTTAATTAAATTTAAAAAAGTAAGATCTGGATAATTAGGTACTACATAGTATAATTTTAATAAAGAATATGAAATTTCAAGTAGTATATAAAAAAAAGGAACACAGGTAGGCTGAGAAGCTGCATTACACATTAAAATAAGAACAAAAACAAAGCAATATGAAAGCAGTTTAATCAAAGTCATACAATATGAAACTTTTATTTGGTCCTGAGCCCCAGCTCTACCTCATCCTCTCAGTCCAAGAAGACCTCATAAACCTCAACTGGAATACAGTTTATCAACATTCCTCTTTTTCAAACGATTATGTAAATAAAGTAGATAAGCTTCATTCAAACCAAATTAATAACAAGTACATTCAAAAGTAACTGCTTGGAAGATCAAAGTTCAAGACACTTGAGTATGCCATGTAGAGAATTATCATGACCTATTGCTAATATCCTGAGTCTTAAAACAATCCAGGGGCTAGGGAAAACAAAACAAAACAAACAAAAAATCTTGGACTTAATACTTTTGTCTGTAAGACCAGTCCCAATATATATGAAAACCTAGGACTTCCTTTCCCTTCCTTACCATATACTTTTCCTTTTTCTTTTTATTCTTTGTTTTCTGTTTAGTCTTTCTAACATAGAGTTCTTGGGGCTTAAATATAATCTGAAAGGTTTTCACTGTGGCTTTCAACTCTGTAATTACTGCAGTTGATCTGAAAATGTCCAATGAGGTCTGATTGGACCTGGGTATACATGTCATCAAATGGTAAAATTTACCTGGGAATCTGGAGTACAAGCTCTTGTCTGAATCTCATCTACCTACTGCCAAGGAAGAGAATAGAATTTTTTTGTGCTCTTATGATTGAGGTCTTGGAACTCAGATTTGAAACTTATGTCCAAAGGATTTCCTATACTATTTTTATGCATGACCAATTATGGCCAATTCTTAAGGATGAGGAACATCTAGCCTTCTAATACCTGAAGAGAGGTGAGATGTTATTTAGAAAAAGGTGAGAGTATTTGGGCATACCAAATAAATGGTTCTTAATAGACAGAGAATTGATAATAATATAGGAACAGAATTTGAGACCTATTCTAGAAAAAAAAATGTATTCAACTAGTATTACATAAATAAATGGCACCAAAATCTCACTCTCCATCTCCTTCTCTTGATTTATATTTTAAGCCACCTACTGCACTTTATACCTATTACTCCATTTGTTAGCATCTTTTTCTTCCCAGGACAATGTGACCTCCATGAGAGTGGACATAGAGCAGGGAGAGCACCTGCCTTAAAATGATTTTTAGTCTGTGAGCAACCCAGAAAAGGAAGGACAGCTCAACCAACAGCAGTAACGTGTATCTGCCCAAGAAAAGGGCAGCTGGAGAAAATATCAAGAGAGGCTTTCATAAGTAAATGCTTTATTATGTAGTTTGTATCAGTTCCCTATTTCTGCTATAACAAAGTACCACAAACTTAGTGGCTTAAAAACAACACAAATATATTAGTTTACAGATTTAGAAGCCAAGAGTCCAAAATGGATTTTATGGGGCTAAGGTGTGACAAGGCCTTGTTTCTTATTGATGTTCTAGGGGAGAATCTGTTCCCTTGCCTGTCCCAGCTTCTAAGGCCATCCACATTCCTTGGTCCATGGTCCTGCACCACAGTGCCTTTTCTCTCTCTGCTCCCATTGTCACATTGCCTTCTTTTCATTTGATCTGCTGCCTCCCTCTTATAAAATTCCTTGTGGTTACATTGGACCAACTGGAATGATCCAACAGACTCTCCATCCTTAATCACATCTGCAAAGACCCTTCTGCTTTGTAAGACAGAATATTCATAGGATGTGAACCTCTTTGGGGAGCCCTAAGTCTGTTTATCATAGGCTTCTAAACAAATCTCTTTCCCAGCCAGTTCTTAACCAATGATTAAAATACTAGTCTTTAGGTGCATTGAAGACTTTTTTAAAAATAAGGAACATTCTTTTCTTTTTAAAATAAGACTTTTTAAAAATAAGGAACATTTTTATAGTTCCAAAAATCTTTTTAAAATTCCAGATAATCTGTCAATTATATGTGAATATCACACATTAGGTAAATGTAAATTATCACATGGTGATATAAAAGGATCTTATATATTTGAAAATAAATATACAGAACCCTGAATATTTGAAAATAAATGAAGGAGAACATTGAAGAGACTTTCTGAGTAGCAGTCAGACTTGATGTTGATTCCACATTGATTCACTCAATGGAGGGAAGAGTATCACACAGAATATATCAGGAATTGTCATTACCAGTAAATATTAGCCCACCATCCAGAATATTATTTCTTGTAACTGAGATTTAATAAGAGAGAAAAAGCTGAAAATTGAAAGTTCAGACCCTGGGCAAATACCTGGACTTTAGATGTTTAGGTTTCTGATCAAGAAAACAAACCATATATTTTAAAGACTATTAAGAGGAAGTAGTCATAAATAATAAATAATAAATCATTCTGAAGAGGTAGGATTGTACACCTGCTGGGAAAAGAGCAGGGTTTTAGGACATAGATGTCACCAGACTTTAGGAATTTTTTTCTCCACTGTTTTGATACTTTGGCATGTAGTTCACACAGCAGTTCATGGTTTTTAATGAGTTGGAGAATTATATTGAAATTCAGTACTGTGATAATAGCCTCCAAATTAATATTTTCTTTCAGATAAACTCCAATGGAAAAAAATCTAATCTTATTGCCCATAAAGTGACATAATAAAACCAGAATGCCAACTATAGCGTGGAAAACTCTTCCAGCAAATGTTACAGAGACTGTCCACTTTCCAAGTGTTTGCTCTTTGTGTTTAGCTATTAAAATAGGGGTTTAATTTAAAATGCATGAATAAGTTTCTTACTAGATTGCAGACAAGCAAAGGAAGTAAATTTTTTTCCCTCTCATTTAGAGAGCTAGCTGATAATCAACCCCTTTCTTTCTTTCATGCATTTATAGATGTAGGAGGTGCAGGTGACATGGGGGTGCAGAGGTGGTGGGGAGGGCAGGGGAGGAGGGTACTGAGCACACCTGCTCAGACGCTACTCGGCCGTCTTAATAATCTCTGTGGTTTCCCTGACGTTTCTGCTACTGCGTGACTTTTGCTTAGGCTGGGATTTATAGCTCTTGTCATTCAGGAATAGGTGTTTGAGAGGAGCCATTAAACAACCATCAAAGCATTAAACAGCTACACGCGCGGAAACCTCCCACAAGTACGCCAGGAGCTGGTTGCAGAGGATCCCTAAGCCTTGCAGCAGGTGCGATACTACTTAGAGGGGGAATCTGGGGAACTGGGAGTTGACAACAATGTCCAGAGGACCAGAGGCAAAAGAACACACAGCTTGAGTGTGTGAGACAGATGCTGCCTTCTTGCTGCATTCACCATCTCCCACGTGTAATATTTCCAACACATTAACAGAGCATTAGAGTTCGTGGCATGCTTAGTGACAGGAATAGAACCATGAAATTGGTAATGTCTTGCCAGTTTTAAAATGTAGATGAATAACTTCTTGTCAGAGCAATGAAGTCTTTCTTATCCTATAAAAAATCCTTGTATAACTAATGAGACTCCTGGGCCATCATATCTGCTCTATTCAATTTCTTACACTAGTTTGGCTGTTCAACTACCTGTGGTATGGACTATGCAGATAGGTATTTTCAGAATTGATTAACACTATAATAAATGAATACACACATGCTCGCATCTGAGTTGCTTCCTGGATATAATGGGCAAATTTCACGTTACCAATTTTAAACTATCCCTGGTGTTTCTACGTCAATTATCAGACTTTCTTGATTCTTCTTTATACAGAAAACATGTAAATTAGCTTATGTCACACATTGTGGAGAGAGAGTCTGGGGATGGCAAGGTGTCAGAGAACTGCCATTTTGACTGATTGTACTCCTGGCAACTTATTATGATAATAGATTGCTTTTTATTATATCACTGTATTTGGCTGTGATGATATTTAACTACGAAAGATTAAAGACATGTCATGACGCCAGGGAACTTTATGAATGGGCCAGTGCATTTTTGTCACACTTAAAATTAGCAAGCCAGAACAGTAATAAACAATTCTGGGAAACTTCAGTCACTCCACTAAAGAATGCATGATTTTTGTCTCTAGGCATTTCCTTCAATTGTTGAGTCAATACATGTTTATCATTTATTCTTTATGTGCTAGCATTAGGATAGGCCTGTGCGGAACACTTGACAATAAATATGATACTGTCCTTAAAGACCTGATAATCAAGTTTATGTAAGGCAACATGAAAGAATACAAGAAAATACATACTAGTTTTAATTTGCTTGTTACAAAAATAAATGTTACAGAAAAGAGAAGCAGATCAGTAGAGATAGAATTACATAGGACAATTTGATAGTCAACTATGAATAGCAGATGAGTAGAATTTTGTTAAGGCAAAGGAGAAAAGAAGGCAACTTAGGGAGATCAGTGCAGAAGGGAAGAACATGGTTATTCAGGGAACAGGTGAAGCCATTTCTTAAGCTTAAAGACTGCTATGTTCTAGGCTTTGTGCCATCTGATTTCCATGCCTTTTCTTGGTTAATCATCTTGGTGAAGTAGACATTATCTGTTTTGCAGATAAGGAAACAAAAACTTAGAGAGGTCCTATGAAGGCTCACAGCTTGGAAGCAGAACAAGTTGGGCTCAGACCCAGCCAGTGCAGTGGTGCTAGGTGGCATGTGGCCTGAGAAGAGCACAGGGCACATGGTAGGCATGTGCAGGCTCAGTCTAGGTTGGTGGCCGTGGGAACCCAGAGGTGGGCTCAGATCACAGATGCTGTTCTCCAGATATAGAGAGAGGCAGGGGGATAGTTAAAGAAGACTTCATGGGTTTCCACCTGGAAGGTGAATATTGGCATTGAGACTCACTTGGAAAGGGGAGCGCTCTCCTCGTAGCTCCTTGTGCTCTTCAGAGTTTTCAAGGAACTTAAAGGGCAGAATTCTTTGCCACTTAAGAGACCAATATTCAGTCATCCTCACCTTTGGGAGCAAAAAGGCGGGGATTGTTTGTCCCTAGACTGCTGACCCAGTTCTTCTATCACAGTAACTAGGTCAAGCAGGAAGAAGAACGGATGAGTGGGGTGGGAAAGAGGAGAGGTCTTACCTGAGCCAAGAGGGACTTAAAAAGAAAAGGAAAGGAGGTTAGGAAAGACTGCTGGAGCCCAGGGAGCAGGAGCTTTGTGTAGGTACCCTACATTCAGTGAAGAATTGGAACAATTAACTCAAATGTCACTTTTGTCTGGATTTTCAATATATGTATTTGTTAAGAATCAACCGAGTGTCTACTGTGGTAAGTGGCTTAAGGAATACAAATATAAATTAGACACAGATGCTACCCTCCAAGAATTTGTTGAGAATTATGGGGCCACAAATTCCTAATTAACCTTACAGCCAAGGTGGACCTGACTGATGGCCCAAGATAGGGGCAAAGTGCTCCAGAGTTCTGAAGAGAAATACTTACTTCAGGAAGAAGGGGCAAGGGTAGGTGGCTCTAAGCAGAAGAGATATTTTGCAGGTGGTATTTGAAATGTATGTGACAGGTTTGGAGCATCCAGAGAGGGTAGAAGACCAAAAACCAGTTTTGGACGAAAGGAAAAGCTTGAATTCAAAGATAGAAAGGTGGGAAAGTGTGACGTGTGAGTAAGAAACAAATTGAATATCTGGATTTGCCTTGAGAGTCACAGGTACATGGATACTTCAGAAAATATCAGGATAATTGATTCTGTTTTGTGCTGTATTCTGTATATCTATTGTTTCATTCAAAGCAGCTCATGCTGATACCACCAATAAAGTTATCAGGGTCAACTTTCCCCACCTCAAGTGTCACTCACTGTTTCTGCCAATACGGTGGGATGAGACCCTTCTCTCTTAGTGGATTATATAGCACAGAGGTGGTTTGGAAAATTGCAGGGACTCCATCAGCTAAAAATCTATGAGCCACATGTTGCTATGGCTGGAGGACAGATGGGTCCTGGGAATGATGTAAATAGAAGTGTGAGCCTCCCTACCCCTTCCATCTTCCATGTCCCTTCATGGACTTTGCTCCTTCTTACCGACAGGAAAAATTTAGCCCCCTTGAATGTGTTAGGGAGAAAAACCTGATTTGCTTTGAGCTGAGAGAAAGTTGCTGGAGGTGATGGAAAGAATGGAAGTCCCCACACCTATACTTCCTGGAAGAACCTTTACAAGGAACTCTTTCTTTCTTACTGTCGAGCCAAGGCAGAAACATCCAACACAGAAACACTGCTGTTCCTTAGTGGATCAGGGAGCTGGAGAGATGTGAACCGTGCTGGAATGAGTTCATCTTTTCTAAATCAACGTTTGGCTCAAGGTGAGGAACAGGAACTCATTGTACTAAGTGTTGCCTCCCAGCACTTACTTTTTCTATAAATAAATTTATTTGGGGTTTAATAAACAAGCCATTTCTTTTGTATTCAAACACACAGCTGAAATGTACAGTGTGGAAAAGAATTATTAAAAATATGGTATTATTAATAAAGATATTAGCAAGGAAGTCAGTAGACATAGCACAGGGATCTGAGTCTATCAAGGATGATACAAAGAACTTCATCATAAATATTATTCGACGCATATCACACATACTGTACATTAAACATAGACAAGCTTCTAATATAATCTCTAGTCTCGTTTATTGCATCTAGTTATAACGGATCAGCTCCCTTTTCGTTTATTCTTCAATTTCACTGTGGTAACATGCTTGAGTGAACACAGACATGGTACATTTAACCAATTTGGCACCATGCCTTAGGTTTATTAAACAAACAAAGATTTGATGGGCTGTCTCTAAACTCTAGCCCCTCAGGTATTTCCTGCAGCTGTAATATTGCTCCTAAGGTGCCTTTCATTCTGCTGGAGCAGGGACTCAGGACACGGTGAAAGTAGAATCCACACACTTTGGGACCAGTGTTTATTCCTTAGATTTGTCTCCTCTTTCTAACCTGGGTATTGTCTTTTCTCTACCTAAAAAACTTCACAACCTGCATTTTATCCAATAGAATTATAAATGGTTTTTCTCTCAGAGTATTCCATGTACTTCCTTAGAGCCTTAGAACATGAGTGAGTATTAAATATTGTGCAAAGTTACAAAGTGAATGAATGAATTAGTCTGTTTTTTCTCAATGAATAGACAAAGTCTTTCTCATTGATTAATTATCCAGATTATTTTTTACTGAGCTCCTGCCCAGAGTATACTTATCTATCTATGAACTTTCAGATTGGTAATTTAGTTTTATGTATAAGGTGGAATTTTTTTAATGTCAAAAAGATGTATATTTCAATTTTTTTCCTCCCAAATCCAATCTAGCAAATGACACTTAATTTTTATTATACATATGTCATATTAAAAGAAAAACTGCCTTTTAATATATTTTTTCTGCCATGTATAACACCTAGATAATAAATTGCAGCAATATGTACTAACAAAATAAAACTATTTTAAGGAAAATGTCTTTAGATGTTGCGTACAGGCCAGATACAATGGGAAGTATATTCCATAGGAATTAAAGACGTGTGAACTTAAGGTTGCTTGTCCTTTGCTAGGAGATTTGTCTAATTCTCTATCAGCTTGGCACCTACTGCAATGTAGATGGATCATAAGGTTTGATCATTACTAAGAACATTTTTTATAACCCTAACTTACAACCCATAAACACCACCTCATCTCTCAGCTAACAGCCCTTTTCCTTTTTTGGAGTGTTACCAAGGTGATACATACTACAGAGGATGTACTACTAAAAAGATAAGAATTGCAATAGGAATACTTCATGGGTTCATGGGTAACCAGGTTGCAAGCAATGTCCACAATCAGTGATTTGAAATAAATCTACATAAACCTCAACTCAGGACAAAACCTTCATAGAAGCCTGGGATTGTTTGTTTGTTTGTTCTCAAAAGAAAGCAGGATAAATTACCAGGTAATTGAAGTTACCTTTACTTGTGTATGGTTTTTGTTTGTTTGTTTGTTTGTTTGTTTTGTCTTTTTGCCATTTCTTGGGCCGCTTCCTCAGCATGGAGGTTCCCAGGTTAGGGGTCGAATCAGAGCTGCAGCCGCCGGCCTACGCCAGAGCCACAGCAACGCAGGATCCGAGCCGTGTCTGCGACCTACACCACAGCTCATAGCAACACCGGATCGTTAACCCATTGAGCAAGGCCAGGGATCAAACCTGCAACCTCATGGTTCCTAGTCAGATTCGTTAACCACTGAACCATGACGGGAACTCCTACTTGTGTATGATTTTTGAACAACAGAAAAACTCTAGATGTACTTTTTACAGCTTTCCTGGTGACTCACTGATAGTGCATGATAATTACAAAGGTAGAAACAAACCAACACATGACAATGCATCAAAAACTTAACTGCTCTTAGTTGTGGATAGAGATGAATGAATTCTACCAATAACTTGTTAAATAATTTCTTTTACTTTCTGATATCATTGATGATTTCTATTGGCCAGAAGTGCAGGTTTAACCAAAATAATAAATTTAATTTTCCAAATGTTAACACCTTTGATCTTTACAATGACCTATGGAATTTGATAGGGTTCGTTTTCCTAATGGGGGACTGACACACAGGAAGATGAAACAGTCTCCTAAAGATCACAGCAGCCATTTTAAGTGGCGCTGTGGCACATATGGGAAACGGACCTTGTCCATGGGAATAAATCCTTTGACATGCAGAGCCCTCTGGCGTGCTAATTGCACGATGAGTGAATGCCGTGGGATAATGGTAAAAGTCATCTCTCAAGAGCTTAGTGATCAGATTTGTACACTTGCATATGAGATTTCTCTGACCCGACTTTGTTTGCTAAATCCTGAAATTACCTCCTTAGTGTTTTGTTTTGTTTTTCCTGCTTCCACACGTTCACCTTCTATCTCCATAGAGATGGATTTCCCCTTTAATGTGGTTATTAGAAGTAAACTGCTCCGGATTCCACAGTTGGGAGGGAGATGGAGCAAAGTATACTGACTGTTTGGAGGTCTGCCTCCTCCCAGTTGACTCCTCACCAAGTCCACCTGAAACGGATGATGCTCACCACCTCTATGAACAAAGCCTTTACGCTGCTGTCAGTTTTATTTAAAGAACCCACAATGAGTGATGCCTGACTGTGTGGTGCTGTTTCACATGCAGAAATCCTAGGGTGCGTAAGGAAGATACAGCTCCAATGCCATGTTTCTTGCACTTTGGCCTTGCAGAGTTGGTTTTTAGCCATGTGCTGCCTCTTTCTACCACTCCATCTCAATTTACTGAGTTACTGTGAGCTCAAGTAACTTATCCCAAGTCACACATGAGTGGCTTACCAGAATTCATACCCCAGAACTGTCATGGTTCCTAAATCCTTTATTATGAGCATTATACCATACCATCTTCCAGGGCTCAGTATTAACATCATGTAAATTTATTCTCCAGCATGATTCATTAAAATGAAAATGGGCCATTTTCTCTGATTCTCCAAGCACTTCAGAAGAAGCGTTACATCCTGAATACAGATTTCATTTCTGAGGAGACAAGAAAAGAAGTTAAACCTTTACGTGTAGTGGAGGCTGGTTCATCTTAAAAGAGCTTTTATTCCAGTTTTTGGTTTAAAATATTTAAAGGAAAACCAAGAAGTATAAAGATTAAGAATAGCTACAATTGTATTTTTTAGCAGTAGGTAAAGCAAGGAAACTAAAAAGTACCTGTAATTCAGTGGCAAAAATCCCCTCTGGATTAAAAGTTAATGTAAAACTAAATTTAAAAAATCAACCTGTGCTAGACACCTACACACACATTTTTAAATACTTTCTGTCATCATAAACTATATAGCATCGATTCCTGTTTTTGGTGGGATCTCAATTTCTGTTTAAATAGAGACTTAAAATGATAGTAAAGTAGCCACTTCTGTATCTCTCCCAATAAAAAATCATATCACAGGAAGTAAAAACTCACCATATGTTTAAGATTACAGTCAAGAGGTAGATAGGTGAAAATAAAAGTAGAGAAATGATAAAATAGGATTTTGTCTTTTTCTTCTCTTTCAGGAAGACTCCTACCCTGACTGCATTCTTTTTTATATGTATATAAAGAACATCCACTTTCTTTCACCTACAATTCCATTATCCTCAGCAAAAACCATTTATTAGGTACCTACTATGTGGAAAGCATCAGAACTGTCGCTATTTGAATAATAAATGCCATCTCCTCTGTCAAGGAGGTTATAATCTGGTTGTGTTATAGAACATACATTTAATGGTACAAGCTTACATCTATGATATGAAGAAGAGACTATCAAGTAAGTGGCACACACAGTAAATAATACAGGTGTTTAGAAGAAATAAATAATGATAGAAAAAAAAAAGAAGAAGGGGGGGGACTTCCCAGCTAGAGCAGAGGCATAAGAGACAGTGAAGAAGAGCTTGACTACAGGATTCCAATGAGCTTGATTATCAATCCCATTTCTACCACTATTAGCTGTGTACCTTTAAGCAGGACTTTTAGGAGTTCCCGTCATGGCTCAGTGGTTAATGAATCCAACTAGGAACCATGAGGTTTCGGATTTGATCCCTGGCCTTGCTCAGTGGGTTAAGGATCCAGCATTGCCGTGAGCTGTGGTGTAGGTTGTAGACGTGGCTCAGATCCTGCATTGCTGTGTCTCTGGTGTAGGCCAGCGGCTGCAGCTCTGATTAGACCCCTAGCCTGGGAACTCCATATGCTGCGGGAAGCAGCCCTAGAAAAGGCAAAAAGACAGAAAAAAAAAAAAGTAAGCAGGACTTTTACCTTCACTGATTCCACATATATGAGTTTGGCAGGATAATACCTAGCCCATAAAGTCACCGTGAGTACTAAATTAGGAAGCATACATAACTACCTACTCAGGGTTTGTCTCTCAATAGATGCAAATCAGTGGCAACAATAGTTCCAGTGATGGTACTATTGAGAGCCTTTTTGACACTCCTGGGAGATTCCTAATGCCAGAGCCTGGCGTAGAAAAGGCCTTGAATGAAATTTAGTTCCCTTTTCCAAGCCCTCCCTTACCTACAACACCATGTAATTCTTTAACTGCTGAAGGTAAACCCCAAATCAAAATAAATCTTAGAAGTTTAGAAATGGAGACAGACATTCAGATATGGATAAAGATGAACAAAGTCAGAAAGTTGAAAATACAGTTAGGGCATTCAAGAAACAACAACTATACTGGGTGGGGTTTTTTTTTGCATTTTTTACATATACATTTTGCACAGTGTTTAGCTGTCTAAACGCTACACGTGGTAAGCACTATGTAGAGGGTTTTTTCTTACTACTTTGTGACTTAGAAACAAGTTTTCTGCTGAAACTCTCTAAAAATCCTGCTAAGATAGACATATTCCAAAATGCAAGAAACAGAACTGATAAAATACAATATTCTGTTCAGCATTTTGACATGTTTTACTGTCTTCTATTTTTATTTAGCTTAAAACATATTTTATGGTTACAAATAAACCATGTTACCCAAAGCCATAAAAAGTATATTTTAGGGATAACAGTTTGGGGAAATGCACCAAAATAAATACCACATGGAGTAATGATGATCTAGTGCTAATTATCGAAGAAGGTCATTTGTCTGTAGAGTCCCAGTTAATAAGCGAAGTAGTTGTAATAAAAACTCATTCCAGAGTAATGGTAATTAGCAAACATACATGTAGGAGAAAGTTTATCCTCACACATGGTACCAGGAACACAAATGTAATAACTTTATTAAAGTAATATAAAGTTAGACAATGACAAAGAGCAATAAAATGTTAACAACGTTTCAGTGATGTTATTAACTTTAATAGCACTGAAACTTGGATCTTTGTTTTAGAAAATCCTAGGAGGAAGATGAGAGGTCATGTTTAGCGTTCTCACTCTCTGTTTTACTACAGTGGCTGTTGGAGGCACTATACTGCCCTAAGAATTCTAAACCACATGGGGTCTTAGCAGGAAAGAGCACTAGACTTGAATATAAGCATCTGCCATGGTTAAGAGCACAGCAGTAAAAAGTAAAAATAAAATATTTTCAAATTCTTTGATTAAAAACACCCCACTCCTAAGCACATTTCAACATAAGAAAAAGAAAAGAAAAAAAAAACTATGTATTTATGAAGAATTAACTGTAACGGCCTAAAAAAAAAAAAAAGCAACTTCAAATAAGTGAAATGGGTTAACAAATTATGATACCTCATCATTGATTTTTATGCATTAAAATGTATAGTTTTAATGATCGCCTAGAAGACTTGGATACTTCCTCCATTATATTTTCTCCGTATAACAGATGCATAGTCTCCAAGTAACTAGGGCGCTTCTGCCACTGAGATCAGTTTTGCATCATCTCCCTCCCCCAAGGCACTATTTTTTGTAATAGTTATGATGCTCTGATTCTTTTGAAAGGAAAGCCTGATGTTTTATCACAGTTAATTGTGTAGAAATTAAATTTCAGGTATATGAATTTAATAAATTGGCAAGTCATCAGGTCGATTGTTTCAGTCTTTCTTAAATTAGAATTAATATGACTAGAAAGAAATGACTTCCATCTTTTGCCTTCTTATTGTGAAATTTGCTAATTAAACAAAACCTCACAGTACTTAAGAGCAAAACATACTTTCATGCCTTGTCTTTCCAGGCTTAGCATTAAAGTAGGCAAGATTTTTTACAAAGAAATTGTTCAGAAAAAGCTTCAAGACTAAATTATAAAGCATACTGCATTTCCTACAGATTTGCGGTAAACCAATAAGCTGTATACCAAGATGCTGCTAGAAAAACAGAGTATCACTATTTTCCAGTTATTGAAATACATTTTGGATAGGCCCTAGTATTGCATTTGAAAATACCTATCACAAGAAGTTCTTTTTTCCATTCTTCACTGTGTGTCACAACAAAAAATTTCTGTTCTTACAACATTCTTAATTTTAAAAAATACTTTATTCAGGTAGCATAAATAAAATTACAAAATGTAGACTTTTTACAGATATGCTTTTGAATATCACATGTATTTGATCGAATATTTTGCAAAGTATTATGTATAATGAGAAGCAGGTGAAAATTTGGCAAATTAGTAGGTTTGGGGATATATAGTAAACACAGCCTAAATAAGCACATGTTTGGGATTCACCCAAAAGATTATTTTATATAGTTCAAGTCTTTATTGCTGTTAAAAAAAAAATGGAGCAGCAAAACTTGTCATTTAAATTTTTCTGTCTAAAAAAAAAAAAAATTTTTCTGTCTATAATCTGCAGTTGCTGTGCATCCAGAAATACTAAATTGACACACTTTCACTACCTCAACACAAGGCTTCACAAAAGTGTTCAAGAAATATTTGCTACTTAAGTTACTTGAACACCTAGGTTATGGTAAATGATTTTGTCATAATATGGTCTAATTGATATATTATAAAATATACCCTATTTTATAATAAATTACTCTCTGGCATATGCAATCATTGTTTAGCCATTTGTAACCTTATCTTTCTTCCCCCAACCTCAACTCCACCACTCCCATCATTACACTTCTGTGTAAGGAAGAAGCCAATTCTAAGAATGCATTAACATGTATGTTTTAGATTAAAGAGTTAATATAGTAGACTTTATACTTAACCATGATATCTCAAGTTTATGTATTTTTCTATCTTCCTAGGCAGTATTTGTGCCATACCATATAGAAGTACCAAGAAATGAAAATGCTTTAGGTCTTTGAAAGCTAATAAACAAATGAAGAATTTATTTTTAGAAATCTGTTCAAAGCTTAGATCAAGAAATGACTGAGTTATATAACATTTGAGAAGGAAGGGAAAATCATTTTCATCTTAATCTTTTATTTATTTGTATGTATATCAGCTAGGGTCTATTGCCATAACAGCAAGACACAATAATAGAAGGACTCAAAGAATAGAGAAGTTTATTTTGCTCTCATATTACAGTCCATCCCTGCAGCACGGATGAATGATTTTGCTCAACATAATCATTCAGAAACCCAAGATTTTTTCATACTTGTCGATCTAAAATCCTCTGAAGCAGGATGGTCAGATTTTTTCCATAAAGGGGCAGATGGTAAATATTTTAGGCTTGATGGACCATATATGGTTTCTGCCACATAGTCTGCCTCTTTTTGTTCTTTTAACAATGCTTTAAAAATGTAAAAACTGGAGTTCCCATCGTGGCTCAGTGGAAACGAATCTGACTAGCATCCATGAGGACCCAGGTTCAATCCCTGGCCTCTCTCAGTGAGTTAAGGATCCAGCGTTGCCATGAGCTGTGGGGTAGATCACAGATGCAGCTCAGATCTGACATTGCTGTGGCTGTGGTCCAGGCCAGCAGCTACAGCTCCAATTTGACCCCTAGCCTGGGAACCTCTATCTACAGCAAAGGCAGCCCTAAAACGCAAGAAAAAAAAATGTAAAAACCATCCTTAGCTTCCAGATGATACACATGGGCCACAGGTCAGCTTCTACATATAGGCCGTAGTTTGCAGACTCTTTGTTCAGTGGAATTTCCTGCACATTAGAAACTCAATCAATGCCTCCTCAATGTGCCAGCTTTCAGGAAGAGGAAAATAACTGAGGTAGAAAGCAAGCCATTTCCTCTTAAGGAAGTGAAGCAGTAGTTATACATGTCACTTTCAGTCATATTCTGGAGCCAAAAACTTACCATATGGCCACAGCTAGGCACAAAACAGCCTGGCAAATGAAGTCTCTAAGCAGATTTCCACATACCCTGCTAGGATTCTATTACTATATGTGTCAGTTTGGTCCTCTGGGAAATAGACACTGAGATAAATTTAGGAGTGAAAAAGGTTTATTGGGGGAGTGAAAGATACGATGTAGAGGAAGCAGAATTAGACTGGGAAAATCCTCAAACTGTGATGCAGAGCTGGTACCTGTGAAAGTAAAGAGGAAGGAAAGAGGAGGGGCAGAGCAAACCTCCAACCAAGAAGCATATGTGGCAGATAATTAGGTCAACCCTATGTGCATCTCCAGAGCAAATATTGCCCATTTAGGGTGTCTTATCTTCAGAAGGAATTACCAGACACTGTTGTCCCCACCATACTCAGTATTTGGCTGTGGCTGCACAAGAAATAAATAGCTTCTGCTTGAAAGCCACGGTGAGTCTTGAAGTCACTAATAGCTGGAGGCACCCAGCTTACTATATATCTTGCAGCTGAATGACAAGTTATTTCTTAAAATAAGATCTGAAATGGATACCTCCATAGATGTCATGTAAAAAGGGATGTGAAAGGGGAGAATGGACTTAGGGAATTCTAGTAGTTGACACAGTATATATACTCCATTAGAAGAAACAGAAAGTATGGATTTAGTCACTGGATGAATCCTGCTAAACCTATCAAGAAGAGGTTAGTGTCATACCCATTCTGAGTTTGAGCAACATTTACATATGTTCCTTTTTTACAGATCAAAATTCATGTAGCTGATTATAGGGTCCCCTATATTGTCACAACTGCGACTTTTTAAACCATTTTTAAAAATTGAAGTAAGTTCATTTACAATGTTGGGTTGCTTGTGGGTGTACAGCAAGCTGTTCATATATGTGTGTGTGTGTATGAGTATGTGTTTAAATTATTTTCCATTATAGGTTATCACAAGATATTTAATGTAGTTTCATGTGCTATACAGTAGGCCCTTGTTGTTTATCTATTTTATATATAGTATTATGTGTATGTTAATCCCAGTCTCCTAATTTATCTCTCCCCCATCACTGCTATACACTTTGGTAACCAGAAATTTGTTTTCTTTTTATTATCATTATATTTTTTAATAGCTATTTCCCCAATACAATTTTTTTTCTACTGTACAGCATGGCGACTTAGTTACACATACATGTACACATTCTTTTTTCTCACATTATCATGCGCCATCATAAGTGACTAGACATAGTTCCCAGTGCTACACAGCAGGATCTCATTGCTAATCTGTTCCAAAGGCAATAGTTTGTATCTGTTAACACCAAGCTCTCCAACCAACCCACTCCCTCCCCCTTCCCCCTGGCAACCACAAGTCTATTCTGCAAATCCTTGATTTTCTTTTCTGTGGAGATGTTCATTTGTGCCTTATGTTAGATTCCAGATATAAGTGATATCATATGGTATTTGTCTTTCCCTTTCTGACTTACTTCACTCAGGATGAGCTTCTCTAGTTCCATCCATGTTGCTGCAAATGGCATTATTTCATTCTCTTTTATGGCTGAATAGTAATCCATTGTGTATATATACCACATCTTCCTAATCCAATCATCTGTTGATGGACATTTGGGTCGTTTCCCTATCTTGGCTATTGTGAATAGTGCTGCAATGAACATGTGGGTGCATGTGTCTTTTTTTAGAAGAGTTTTGTCCAGATATATGCCCAAGAGTGGGATTTCTGGGTCATATGGTAGTTCTATATGTAGATTTCTAAGGTACCTCCATACTGTTTTCCATAGCGGTTTACCAACTTAACATTCCAACCACAGTACAGGAGGGTTCCCTTTTCTCCACACCCCCTCCAGTGCTTATTATTTGTGGACTTTTTAATGATGGCCATTCTGACTGGTGTGAGGGGGTATCTCATGCTAGTTTTGATTTGCATTTCTCTAATAAATCAGGGATGTTGAGCATTTTTTCATGTGCTTGTTGGCCATCTGTACATCGTCCTTGGAAAAATGTCTATTCAGCTCTTTTGCCCATTTTTTCCATTGATTGATTGGCTTTTTTGCTGTTGAGTTGTATATGTTGCTTGTATATTCTAGAGATTAAGCCCTTGTCCATTGCATCATTTGAAACAATTTTCTCCCATTCTGTAAGTTGTCTTTTTGTTTTCTTTTTGGTTTCCTTTGCTGTGCAAAAGCTTGTCAGTTTGATGAGGTCCCATTGGTTTATTTTTGCTCTTACTTCTGTTGCTTTCGGAGGATGACCTGAGAAAATATTCATAAGGTTGATGTCAGAGAATGTTTTGCCTATGCTCTCTTCCAGGAGTTTGATGGTGTCTTGTCTTATATTTAAGTCATTAAGCCATTTTGAGTTTATTTTTGTGCATGATATGAGGGTGTGTTCTGGTTTCATGATTTGTATACAGCTGTCCAGGTTTCCCAGCAATGCTTGCTGAAAAGACTCTTGTTTTCCCATTTTATGTTCTTGTATACTTTGTCAAATATTAATTGAGCAAAGGTGTCTGGCTTTATTTCTGGGTTCTCTATTCTGTTCCATTAGTCTATATGTCTGTTTTGGTACCAGTACCACACTGTCTTGATGACTGTGGCTTTGTAACGTTGCCTGAAGTCTGGGAGAGTGATGCCTCCTGCTTGCTTTTGTTCCTCAGAATTGCTTTGGCAATTCTGGGTCTTTTGTGGTTCCAGATAAATTTTTGGATTGTTTGTTCTAGTTCTGTGAAAAATGCCATGGGTAATTTGATAGGGATTTCATTGAATCTGTAGATTGCTTTGTGTAGTATGGCCATTTTTACAATATTAATTTTTCCAACCCAGGAGCATGGAATATCTTTCCATTTCTTTACATCTTCTTTAATTCCCTTGATGAATGTTTTATAGTTTTCAGCATATAAGTCCTTTACCTCCTTGGTCAGGTGTATTCCCAGGTATTTGATTTTTTGAGGTGCAATTTTAAAAGGTATTGTATTTCTGTATTCCTTTTCTAATATTTCATTGTTAGTATACAGAAATGCGACTGATTTCTGAATGTTAATCATATCCTGCTACTTTGCTGAATTTTTTGATCAGTTCAAGTAGTTTTTGGGTTGAATCCTTAGGGTTTTCTCTGTATAGTATCATGTTGTCTGCATACAGTGACACTTTTACCTCTTCTCTTCCTATTTGGATGCCTTTTATTTCTTTTGTTTGTCTGATTGCTGTGGCTTGCAGAAATTTGTTTTCTTTATCTGTGAGTGTGTTTCTGTTTTCTAAATAAGTTCTTTATATCTTATTTTAGATTTCACAGATAAGTTATATCATATAATATTTGTCTTTCTCTTTCTGACTTACTTCACAGTATGAGAATCTCTAGTTCCATTCATGTTGCTGCAAATGGCATTATTTCATTCATTTTTATGACTGATATTCCATTATGTATATCTACCACATTGTTTTTATCCATTCATCTGTTGATGGACATTTAGGTTGCTTCTATGCCTTGGCTATTGGAAATAGTGCTGCTATGAACAAATAATGCTCCTGTGAACACTGGGGTGTATATATCTCTTCAAATGAGAGTTTTCTCTGGATATTTACCTAGGAGTTGGATCACAGGATCATATGATAACTCTATCTTTAGTTTTGTAAGGAACCTCCAGACTGTTCCCCATAATGGCTACACCAATTTACACGCCACCAACGTGCAGGAGAGTTCCTGTTTCTCCACACCCTCTTCAGCATTTATTATTCATAGACTCTTTAATGATGGACATTCTAACTATTGATAACCTCCTTGTAGTTTTGATTTGCACTTCTCTAATAATTACTGATATTGAACACCTTTTCATGTGCTTTTTGACCATCTATATGTCTTCTTTGGAGAGATGTCTATTTAGGTCTTTGCCCATTTGGTTGGGTTGTTTGGTTTTTTGATATTAAGCTGTATGAGTTGTTTGTATATTTTGGAAATCAATCCCTTGTTGCTGGCATAATTTGTAAATATTTTATCCTAGTCCATAGGTTGCAGAATAAGGAACAATTCCAAATTCATTCTATGAGGCAACCATCACCCTGATACCAAAACCAGGCAAAGATACCATAAAAAGAAGAAAATTATAGGTCACTATTACTGATGAACATAGACACAAAAATTTTCAACAAAATATTAGCAAACTTAATCCAACAATACATGAAAAGGATCATACACCATGATCAGGTAGATTTATCCCAGGGATACAGTATTCTTTAGTATCCAAAAATCTGTCAGTGTGATACACAATATTAACAAATTGAAGAATAAAAACTACATGATTATCTCAAAAGATGGAGAAGAAATTTTGATAATACCCATTTATGATAAAAAAAATCTCCAAAAAGTTGGCATATAGGAACTCAACCTCAACATAATAAAGGCCATGTATGACAAACCCACAGCAAACCTCATACTTAATGGTGAAAAACTAAACGCATTTCCTCTGAGAACAGGAACAAAACAAGGATGCCTACTCTCAGCACTTTTATTAAACATAGTTTTGGAAATCCTAGCTAAGACAATCAGAGAAGAAAAAGAAATAAAAGAAACCCAAATTAGAAAAGAAGTAATAAAACCGTCACTGTTTGCAGAGACATGATGCTACAAAGGAAATCCTAAAGATGTTACCAGAAAACTACTAGAGCTTATCAATGAATTCAGTAAAGTTGAAGGATAGAAAATTCATGCACAGAAATCTGGTGCATTTCTACATGCTAAAAACAAAAGATCAGAAAGAGAAATTAAGGAAACAATCACATTTACCATTGCATCAAAAGAATAAAATTCAGAGGAATAAACCTACCTAAGGATGCAAAAGATCCATAATCAAAAACTATAAGACACTGATGAAAGATAAAACAACACGAGCAAATGGAAAGATATGGCATGTTCTTGGATTGGAAGAATCAACATTGTTCAAATTACCATACTACCCAAGGCAGTCTGCAGATTCAATGCAATCTCTACTGAATTACCAATAGTATTTTTCTGAACACTAGACAAAAAAAGAGTTTAATTTGTATGGAAACACAAAAGACCCTGAATAGCCATTTTTCAATCTTGAGAAAGAAAAATGGGGCTGGAGGAAAGAGGCTGTCTGACTTAGACTACACTACAAAGCTACAGCAATCAAAACAGTATGGTACTGGCACAAAAACAGACATGGAGATCAATGGAACAGGATAGAAACCCCAGAAATAAACCTATACACCAATGGTCAATTAATCTATGTCAAGGCAGGCAAGAATATACAATGAAGAAAATATAGTCTGTTCAATAAGTGATGCTGGGAAAACTGGACAATTACATGTAAAACAATTTAGAACATTCTCTAGCATCATAAACAAAAATAAACTCAAAGTGGGTTAAAGACATAAATGTAAGACCCAATACTATAAAATTCCCTAGAGAAAAACGTAAAAAGAACACTATTTGACATAAATTGAAGCTATGTCTTTTTGGATCCAGCTTCTGTAATGGAAATAAAAACAAAAATTAAAAAAAAAGAGACCTAATTAAATTTAAAAGCTTTTGCACAGCAAAGGAAACTGTGATTTATTTATTTTTTATTTATAATCTGGTACTGTGTAGAATCTAGTTTTCAATTTGTAGGGAGTAAGATGCAGCTGAAACATTGAGAAAGATCTAATTAGGTCCCTATGCCTGAAGTCATCACAAATAATCATAACATAGATACAGAGAATTGACATGGTTAAACTGTGGATTTTTCTGATTCACTTCAAAAGCACCTCTGCAATGTATCTCTAACACCCATGATAAAAACTCTTACTCTCCCTTACTGTTCAGCTCCAACAGTTGAAATTAATTCAGGTGAAGGGGAGTACAGAAGACTAAGTTTGAATATAAACATCTTTATCCACATCCAATAAATGATTTCAGTGAAGAAACCACTCTCAATCCAAAAAGTCCAGAGTATTGATTTTTACCATTTACTGAAGGTGCTAGTTTATGCCAAAATTTTTACATATGTTGCATTTAATCTTGCAACAGTTATCGCAATAGTTATTGTTATTCCCGTTTTACAGATGATGGAACAAAGGCACAAAGTTTCGGTGACTTCACAAAAGCACATGACTAACATAGACTTCACCTGGTGTTCAACTGAGAGCCCCAAGACCAGAATCCCAGCACCTATCATTTTTCAGTAATGCCATTGTCTTTCTAAAATGAACAACCCTTTGGAATAATCATTTTTTCCTCTTCTTAAGAGTGTTTAGGAGTTCCTGTTGTGGAGCAGTGGAAATGAATCTGAGGATGCCGGTTCAATCCCTGGCCTCACTCAGTGGGTCAGGGATTTGGCATTGCCATGAGCCGTGGTATAAATCACAGATGAGGCTCAGATCCAGCATTGTTATGGCTGTGGCATAAGCCGGCAGCTATAGCTCTGATTCAACCCCTAGCCTTGGAACTTCCAAATGCTGTCATGGATGCAGCTCTGAAAAATAAAAGCAAAAAAAAAAAAAAGTTCACATTTAGTCATATTTGGAAATTCACTGCTTTTCATAAAGGACTTTAGTGAGAGAGTGAGGTGGGAGAACTTTGAGTAAAGCTATTGAATGCAGGCTCTGAACATTTTGCTGTTTATTTTTTGGAGCTCTTGCTTTGGGACCAGATTCAGTTAGGGAAAAAAATATTGAAATCATAGTCTTAAAAAATGAATGTTGTTATATATCTTTCTTATAAGAAATTAGAAAGTTGTGCTTACATGTGTGTGTTTGTGTGGGTCTATGTGTGTACAAGAATGTAGCCAAACATGAAAACAAGCCTAAATATCCATGATGCCTTTCTGTACCCTCTCACACATCATTATATAATTGACGTTCCTCATTCTTGCTCTAATTATTGCCTGATCTGATGATCAAGAAGTAGAGGAGAGACATCCTTGGAAGGTTAATAAGCCATCCAGAAAATTAGATTAGCATGATCAAGCCTTAATGATTATTATTTCTCATTATATTAGATCACCTGTAAAGTTTGAGGAAGAAAAAAATAAATTGGCATCATTGGGCAGTTATACTTGTAGTTTTCCACAGTAGATTTTACAGATGATCACCAGTTATGAATTCTTTTCATATCGAAAACCAGAGATTTTTTATAAATTATACTACCATTATTATAGTAATCAAAGCTCGTTTATTTGATCATCATCATAATGGAGTACTTGAGGCATTTTCTCCTTTGCTAATTGACAGTTGGTCAGTTAAGAGGTGCTTTTCATAAAATCTTCCATAACCCGAAGGGTTTGAATTAGCTTTAATAAATGCCTGAGAAGCTCCTCTACATTCTTAAGTGCATTTGCTAAAACTCCCAACTGCTATTTTCCACCTTCTGGTCAGAAAATGCCTTTGATCTGCCATCTAGCTGCCTTTCTTCCTTATATCTATCTGTCTCAAGCATTGCAACCCTATTCATCAGCACAATGACACATTATCATTTAGATATCATTTTCTGAAGCCGGATTTCTCTGAGAAAGAAAACGAAATGCAAAGAGTGGGAAAAGGGTCAAACTGAAGCTCAGATTGCCCCATTTGGAGAATTGTGGGTGGTGACCTGTGGTCAGAAGAATGAGCCTTGATCTTGATCCTCACTCACACCCTAATTACACACCTAGGTACTTCCTGTGCAGACTTTTTGGCTCACAGGCTGCTCCCTGCGCGGCCACATGCCATTTCACCATCTGTGGTGGGGACCCCCGGGACCCAGACTCCTCAAATCAACATCCGGTTACATTGGTTCCTTTAACTTCAGTCTCCCCATCACTACCTAGTAAGATGATGGTAGTTGGATGGGGGGAATGAATTGAACTAAATGCATAGATGAACTTGCTTCAAAGAGAGAGAGAGAGCATGTCATCTTAAAAGACTCAGAAATGTTTTACAATATTTTCTCATAGTACAGGAAGACTTCAGGAAATAATGCAGGTTTGGTTCCGGATCACTGCAATAAAGCAAGTCACAGGAATTTTTCCCAGTGCATAAAAAGTTATGCAGTCTATTAAGTGCAATGGCAATATGTGTAAAAAAACAATGTACAGACCTTAACTAAAAAACACTGTGTTGCTAAAAAAATGCTAATCATCATCTGACAATGTAAGGTTGCCACAAACTTTCAATTTGTAAAAAAAAATGCAGTATCTGTGAAGTGCAATAAAGAGAAGCACAGGAAAACCATATATGCCTGTACTCTGATATCCATGATGAAGGGGACTTTATTTAGCTCACTGCTCTGTCCCTATTACTTCTAGATAGAGTGTGTTCAGTAAATGCTGATAGAATATTCCACAGAAACTGGTCCATATCATTGAACTGAAATTTCAATAACTAGTTTTACCTTTATTCCTTATTGTTATTATATTTTAAGGAAGAAATTGTTATGGTGATACAAACTCCCAGGTATCAAGAGTATGAATGGTTAATCTAAAACCTCTTTGCTAACGGGAGAGGGAGGAAGAAAATTGGGGAGAGATGGAAGGAAAGGAGAAACAGTTTGTCAGATGTAACTAAGCAATATGTATATTTGAATAAAGAAATGTTATACACTTAAATATTAAACTTACAAATGACCCTTTTTCTTGTCCCTGGCAAAATCTATTCTTTTTTTATTCAATAAGTATTTCCTAAATGCCTATTAATATGTGAGTAGACGGGCACAGGGCAAAATAAAAACAGCCAGCAAGCCAAAAAGTTCTTACCCACAGAGAAACCATAGAGGTGGTTCCTTCTATCTTTCCCTCCTTCTTTCCGTCCTTCCTCCTGTACAGAATACAAAGTCAAAAGTATAAAGAATAAAATGGCATCCTTAATATCTCCTGCATGATTTGAATTAATCTGGAAAAGTTAGCAATTGAAATCTCTTCACCAGCTGAGGTTAGCTTCCTCAGTGTGTATTTTAGTGTTTAAAATAAATATTTTGCAATTAGGGTGAAATATGTTAGCAACAGCTGCAGACTGAAGGCTTCTATTTATTCAGACACCCATTTATCTCCAAAATATCAAGGTAATGGCACACCCCCAGCTTATCACTGCTTCTAGATATGAACATGGAATTAAATCTCTCTGTGCCTTCATTTTGCTTTAATCTCTCTCCTCAAACTGCTGGTAATGAGAGGCCTGCTGCTGTCAGTTGGAAAGATAATTCTTCAGTAGGAAATTTTTAGCCACTAAAAATCAAGTCTTCCATTACAAAGAATATACTGCTCAAGGCTCCTATGTTGTCTTGGTTTAAATTCACATGGCTATGAAGTTCCTGTGTGACGCAGTGGGTTAAGGATCTGGCATTTCTGCAGCTGTGGTCCTGGTAGCAACTGCAGTATGAGTTTGATCCCTGGCCCAGGAAGTACCACATGCCACAGGCATAGCCAAAAAAAAAAAAAAATACAGTTTTTGGAGTTCCTGTTGTGGGTCAACAAGTTCAGAACCCAACATAGTGTCCATGAGGATTTGGTTTTGATCCCTGGCCTCACTCAGTGGATTAAGGATCGGGCGTTGCTGTGACTATGGCGTAGGCCAGCAGCTATAGCTCCAGTTTGACCTCTAGCCTGGGAGCTTCCATATGCTGTAGGTGTGGCTGTAAAAAGAAACAAGATACATAGAAAAAAATTCACATGCTAAGTTTATACATGGGAGAATTAGGCCCCCATGAAAAGGAAACATTTTTATAAAGATATATTCTAAGCTGTGTGTATATATTAGTGCTATTTTCTAGGCACAAGAACTAACCTCAGTGTATGAGGTAGGCATACTAACTCATACTGCAAATATAATTGGTAGCTAGAGCTTTGGACAAAAAATATCCATTAAAGCACATTCACTCTATTGTGCCTAGTTCTGTTCATCTCATCTGTTGAGCTTCAAGCCACTGTAATACTAGTGCTCATTATCAGGATGATTAGACTAAATTAGAAGATAGCTATGTTTTGAGCACTTGAGCTAGAGTAAGAATACAAGGTTTTACTAATTAAGATCTGTTATGAAATCAAAGGACATCACATTACAAAAGTAACAGACATAGTCATGCCACATAGGCAGGTATCATGGTAAGTTATCCCCCCCATTTCATCAGAAGCTGCAAATGAGAGTTATACCATTTTTTAATCTATATAAGTTGAAAGATTCTAAAACAGAAGTACAGAATTGGTATAATTAATTCATGAATATTATTATATGCATACTTGAGTTACATCTTTCTAGAGCAGCTCTATCCAGCAGAACTTTCCTGCTGATATAAATGTTTCATATATGCCCTGTCCAATGGAGTTATCACTAGCCACATGTTGCTGCGAATTTCTTGAAAAGTAGGTGGTGCAACTAAAAAACTGGATTGTTAATTTTATTTATTTTTAATTAATGCAAATTTAAACAGCTACAAGAGGCTACTAACTACCATATGGGACCACACAGTTCTAGAACATGTGATTTATAATTTTTAAAAGACTTTTTTTAACAGTTGAAATGTAAAATATAGCTTTTAGTCAATATTAACCAAAATATATAAAATAAACCTAGTTTCATCATATGGACACATATTTACAGAATATGTCAGATCATCCCACCAAAGTGGATTTTCTATGTTGAACAAAAGTCTTCAAAAGAGTTTAGAGGCAAATATTCAGCGCCTTTCCAGCCTTCTTGCAGCCACCTTTTTCTCAACATATCAGGGTTTCGTGGTTTATATTTAAAATGTTAAAATGAAATATAACCATTGCTTAGGCAAGTCAAACCTTCTCAGAACTACTAGGGGAAACTTAAGACAGGTCGATACTCAGGTGTGCATATTCCATACAAAGTGACATATTAACTTCTCTACTGGCTTATTAGAAGAAAGATTTGATGTCAGGAAGTAAAGATATGAGATTACCGTAGGCTCCCCCTCTTTTTGCCAGCCAACTATTTGATTTATTTGATGAGTGATCTCAGACGACCCTTTCAGGCACTGAACCATCAGAGAATTATGTTGCCAGGTGATAAGAAACCTGCAGAGATACCTAAATCTTCTTTTACCACTGGGAGTTTCATATTCTGGAATAAAGAACAGTTTTATGTATGATGTTTCTATCTGGATAGCTCTAGGAATATTCAAAAAAGATTCACAGACTTAAATCAAATTCATACTGACAAGGACCTTGAAACTGCATGAAATTTACCAAGAATGTGTGAGACAACACCTTATTTTTATTTTATTTTTATAGTTTGTTTCCCAAAGGTTGAAGGAATGGCTAATGTATTATACATTGAGAAGTCTATTAATCTTTTGATTAGCATTTGTTTTCCTGTATTTTCCTTAGAGACAAACCAGCAAATGAGGAGTGCACTTAATTTGATCTCTGGAGTAATTATGGATATGGATATTGTATCATTTAATAGATGCACTAAACAAACCAGTAGGTTTTTTAATGTACATTTCTATGAACCAAGAATGTAATGGCCTTCTTAATTTTACTGAAATTCTTGAACTGAAATTTATTTCTAATCTAATGTGTCTGCTGATCATATATAGTCTTGGGTTTTTTGGTAGGAGTTAAGTCCAAGTAATCTGTCTTTTAAAAAAAGTTGAAATCTTTCCCAGTTACAATAAAACTGATGTGAAACCTGCCTTTAAAAATATATACTATACAAGCGACACTCTTGGCTGTTCTGCCCAACTCACAGATCTCTCCATATGCAGCAGTTTTCACTCAGGAGATTTCATTGTTTATAGCATATTCACCTGGCCCTGTGATACTGCCAAGTGTTGCTGATATCTAATAGAAGCTGTCTCTACAACACATCTTCCCATTTAGAAATTCTTCACCAAATATTTTTTTCCATTCCTTTGCACTCGTCCATCTGTACACAAACAAAACACTGCTTCAGCCATCTGACCCTCTTAAGAGTAAAGCTAAGGTATGAGTTTTTTTGAAATCCCTGTTTAGGCAAAGGAATTTACTTAACAACCTTTCTCTCTGACCTGTCTTGTCAAGCAGTGTGGGAACAGACAAGGAATGAAACTGTTGTCATGAGAGCCCATGTTTCTGAAGGAATTTAACAACCCAGAAAAGTCCTCTTCATTTTGATATGTGTATTTGTGTTGGTGGAAATTACTTCTATATGGAAGTGGGTTTTTTTTTCTTTAAAAATGAATATAATGCAGTAAAGATAAGATAATTCCCTAGGTCTACCTCTATATTTAGGAGTAGTTTGAAGAGATGGGCTTTAGTGCATACAGGTCCCTTTCCCCCAAACCTTCTCTCCATTTAAAAATTCTGTCAATACCAGTGCTTGTATGGCTACATAATTCGGTAAGAAGGCTGTTTCAGATACACAAAGAAAAAGCAATTGAGTATAGAGACAAAATTAGTTGCAACATATCAATATTTCACAAGACTTTAAGTATTTCTTTTCATTAACATTTTCTTTGAATCCCACGACATATTTTTCAAGGGAAGAACCTTCTATTCATTTTATCTGATCTAAAAATACGAATACGCATGAAGAAATCTAAGCAGCGTTGGGGAAAAATGAAAGCAACAGCACAGAATGTTGTGTGGGTATGAATTTGGGCAGGAAGCAGAATGTGTTTTGAGATTGGGAAAAAAATGTTTTTTCCATTTGGGAATACCCTGAATCAGCCACAACCTGACCTTCATGTCATCAGGTTTTTAAGGCATTTTAAAAGCTATGTGTGAACATAGCTTTTAAAATGCCAATAATTATCAGGAAATAGTTTCTTTGTGCTATGAGAAAGTGAAATTAATCTATTCAAGGATTCAAGAATTTAGCATATTTTTGCACTTCTTAATAGCTACAGTTATTATTAATATTAGCTCTAGTGAAAGAGTAAGATTAAATTGTCTTAAATGTTTCAACAGTTTTCTCTTGTCTTCTCCCCAGTAGGTAGCATAACACTCCTCCAAGCCTTGTCTCTTGCTGCTCTGCCTTCCCATAGCAGTCCACACATTTTCTGGCTTCATACTGTCATTTTCAGACTATCATCAATGCAGTCTGGCACTATCACTCCCAAAACTGCTTCTTATTTGTAACACATGCTATTTGCTGATACCACCTTTTCCCCATACTGTAGGTATAAGCTGCTGAACTTCCCGTCACTGCATTTTTCTCAATGATTTCAGCATGTGGCTTACTTTCATATACTCTATTCCAGGGTAACCATCAGTAACTGGGTACTTGGGAGTTTCTGTTGAGTTCCATCAACATGGTAGAAAGATTGCATCCATGCCTCTTAGCCCCATCCCTGACATATTCCAGTTAGGCAAGTTTATACAGTAGTAACAAACATCCCCCCAAACTTCATGGCTTCAAAGAATCAAGGTTCATTTCTCATTCTCACTCCTTGTTCACCACAGGTTGGCTGGGTGATGAAGCTAGGTGGGGGCAGCTGGCTCTGCTCATTGCAGTCACTCAGAGACTAGACAGTCTTATCCATTCTCTCTCCAAATTTCATGCCATATTGGACCACTGTTCACTATATCCCTATCATAGCCTCCTTCTTGGGCCTCCTTTCTTGCCCATCTCAGGCACCTTTTAGTATTAGGGCAGGTCTCCAACCAGCAATGAAATCCTCTAGCCTGAAGTTCCTCATGTCACTTCCACTCAATAGCTCATTAGCTAGAACCAGTTACATGGCCTGTTCAACCACAGGGCATTCAAGAAATGCAATCTTCCCCTTTGCCTGGACATTTTAATGAACAACATTATTAACAACTATTGGATGTACCTGATATTCCTTCTCAACACTGGCTCCATGGTTCCTTTTTCAATTCAGTTTAGCTCTGTGGAAATGTGGTCACACTTTGTTATTCACTAGAACTACAACACGACAAAAATTTGGAATTCTAAAATTCTCCTCTCTGACCACTCCTTTCTGTCATCACCCAAGTCCTGTGCTTAGAATGGATATAAAAGCAAAAGAGACATGTATATTGACCTTGAAGAATTTTCAAGACAGTGGAAGAATCAGGAAACTTCTTTACAACCTCTGTACTGTATTATATCCTAAAAATGTGTGGGGGCACAAACCAAGATCCCAACATAGCTCAGAGATGAAGGAAGAGGGTGAAAAATGAATGGTGTGATGCTATAGCTGAATCTTCAAGTTAGAATCAGAATTAACCATAGACAGGCCACTATGGACAGTGGAAACAGCATGTGTGAATCCCCAGCAAAGTGACAAGTAGCAGCAGCATAAGGAGCATGCCAGGGGTTCTAGAGATGAAGGTGCAGTGATAGGTTGGGGGCAAATCATGAAAGACTTTGAACACAAGGATAAGAACTATGGATTTTTATCCCGAAGGTAATGGGGAACCTTGAGCTAAACAGGGTTGTATCATAATCAAGATTTGTGTTTTTAAGGTATCATTCAGGTTTGCTCATAGTTATCAGAAATATTTCATTGGCTAAATTAAATAAACAGCAGAGCTTTATAAAAATATGTTTTTAGATTTTGCTATTAATTCCATGTATGAAACCCACAATGTTATAATAATAAAAATGTTTCGATCTTTTAACATGTTTGTTTATTGGATTTATTACATTCATCAATATGTTTTTACTTACAAAATTAAATCATAATTTATGCTTGGTGATTTTAGCATATATGTCCCTCAATGTTATAATTTTGAAAACATTAAACAGAATAAGCTACAGTCCTGTTAAACCTAAATCTTTATGATTTAGGCTGACCAGCAACTTTCTCAAAAACTTGAAAAACTTTTTTTAAATCTGCAAAAACAAGGACATTAATTTAGTCCCAATTACCTTACAATTCAGGTGTAACATGTTTAAAAATGAAAGGTCCATGAATCTTGATGGATCTATAAATGAAAGTGATTTGAGTTTAAAAACCTAAAGTTTAGAGAATTGGTCTCATTATGAAATTCCAAATAGAGCATTGTTAATTTTTTAAAATTTATCTCTTTCCATTTATTTCTGGATATCCTTGGCAGTCTAATGGTGATAAAAATTTCTCTGAAATCCCATGCAATTTTAAAAAATCTAGATGTCTTTTCCACAATTATTCATTCTTTTCATGTTACAGTTTTAGATTGAACTAAGTGGTTCTGTAAGTAATCATATTGATTAGCTTGAAGTCAATTTCTAATCTATCCCGGCACTTCAGCTTTCTTAAACCATTTTGTGGTTTCGTTTGGCTTTGTGTTTTCTTCTTTTCCATTTTGCAAAAGATAGATGTTCATGTCTTATTCACAGATGGTATCTTTTTATCCTTACTTTTGCCTATACATTTTTTCCTTCTCGCTTTCTTTTGTTCATGTTGATTCAAAATGTACATAAAACCACTTCTGGAAGGGAGTGAAGCTGAGGATATTGGGGCCAGCTTTGCTTGGCTGCTAGTGTGGGCAGATGCCAAGAAGAGCATCACAAGAAAGACCTTCAAGAGTGCTAGAGAACAGGCCATAAGTTACAGCTTTGAAACCAGAGTTTGAGAGACAGCTGGAAAAGGGAATCACAAGAGTAACCAAACTCCACCAACCAGAGCCAATAGGCAGGAGGAACCTGTAGAGATGAGAGTCTCTCAATATAGAACAGGCAGGTGTGGAGAAAGAGGTGTAGTAGCTATATCTAACACAAGACTGAAACTAATCACAAACACTGGACTCCAGTCCTGACTGTATTTTTTTGTTTGTTTTGTTTTTTAGGGCCACACAGCTTCATATGGAAGTTCCCAGGCTAGGGGTTGAATCGGAATTGCAGCTGCTGGCCTATACCACAGCCAGAGCAACTCAGAAGCCGAGTCGCATCTGCAATCTACACAACAGCTCACAGCAACACTGGATCTCCAACCTACTGAGCAAGGCCAGGGATCAAACCCAAATCTTCATGGATACTGGTTGTATTCATTTCCGCTGCTCCACAAGGGGAATTCTGTGACCATCTTCCTATTATTTTGTCTAATGTGATTCCAAAAATTAGGGACTGGACCTTTAATAGCAAAAATAGGCTGGAAATATCATAGGCAATTCAGAAAAATTATTGTTACAACTACCAGTTCTATGAAATGCCTTGACCCTTAAAACTGGCTTCATTATTACTGCTGCTCTTTTATTTTATTGGCCTATTTATATCAATAAGTTACATATTTAAATAAGCCTGATCTTCATACATTTTATTTTTACTTCTTATTTAGACTCGGAAGTTATACGTAGACGAATATGTTTTGCAGGCTTATGGTGAAAAGCAATGTCCATCACAGACAAGTAGGAAAATAAAATATAAAGCTCTTATTTTATTCTTATCTTTGGAGGGGGAGGGAGTAGGATGGATGGGACGCTTGGGGTTTACAGATGCAGACTGTTGCCTTCGGAATGGATTAGCAATGAGATCCTGCTGTGTAGCACTGGGAACTATGTCTGGTCACTTGAAGGAGCCTGATAACCGTGAGAAAAAAGAATGTGTACATGTTATGTGTAACTGGTAGAGTTGTACAGTAGAGAGTTGACAGAACACTGTTAACCAGCTATAACAGAAAAAAAATAAAAATCATTATATAAAAAAAAAACAATAAGGAAAGAAACGATCACTTTAGTGCTTTCTTTGTTCCAGGATGCAGTGGGCTAGAACAAAGAGCCTTGAGCTCTTTGCAAATGTTCTGAGGCTGCCTGTCTGAGACTCCCCACCCACTTCTATCTGCTCCTCCCTCAAACCTTTTACCTCTTTATATAAGAAACCAAATGAGGACGTTTTGGTGTAAGACTTCCTCTACAAGTTTTCGATACTTTTATTTCTCTATTTTGTTATGTCGTTTTGTGATTCTCATTTTCTTGTTCCATCAAAGACTCCTATTTCAGTAATATTATCAGGTCACCCAAAGGGCCAAAAATTCACGTTTGTGATGCTCAGCATTGGACTTCCTTCAGAGAACCTTCTTACTTCCTTCAGATAATGGCTTTACTCAACTTTAACACTTGCTTAGCATTAACACCTTAGGGTGGCAGAGCAATTTCGAGGGTGCAGAGCACTTCCACACATCCTCTGTTTAATCTTCACTATAGCCTGTGAGCTAAGCAGAACAAGCTTCTCATTTTACAGATAAGAAATCTGGAGATCCAGAAAGAATTTGGGCACCCCACATTCAGATCTCCTAGCATTAGGCCTGAACTGCCTTTAGATTTCTTCACGTCACTTTCAATTTTAAAACGGCATGATCAGATTTGCATTTTAATAAGATACATGGGAGATATATTTAAGAAAGGTAAGTTTGAAAGTGCAAAGGCAGGAAGTTAGAAGTTTAGACAAGTATGATTAGAATCTGACCTAGTATTGTGGTGATGGAATACGAAAATAGGTAAGAAACATGACATGTAAGTTGTTATCATATTGCAAACCCTTTCTACCAAAACAAACATTAAGTAGGTTAGGGTGACTCTGTGGGCAATTTAGTCTTTTTTTTTTACATATATATAATGATTTTTATTTTTCTCCATTATAGCTGGTTCACAGTGTTCTGTGAATTTTCTACTGTACGGCATGGTGACCCAGTTACACATACATGTATACATTCTTTTTTCTCACATTATCAAGCTCCATCATAAGTGACCAGACATAGTTCCCACTGCTACACACCGGGATCTCATTGCTAATCCATTCCAAAGGCAACAGTCTGCATCTATTAACCCCAAGCACCCCATCCATACCACTCCCTCCTCCTCCTCCTCCCCCTCTCCCTTGGCAACCACAAGTCTATTCTCCAAGTCCATGAGTTTCTTTTCTATGAAAAGGTTCATTTGTGCCATATATTAGATTGCAGATATGTGATATCATATGGTATTTGTCTTTCACTTTCTGACTTCCTTCACTCAGGATGAGAGTCTCTAGTTCCATCCATGTTGCTGCAAATGGCATTATGTCATTCTTTTTTATGGCTGAGTAGTATTCCATTGTGTATATATACCACATCTTCCTAATCCAGTCATCTGTCGGTGGACATTTAGGTTGTTTCCCTGTCTTGGCTACTGTGAATAGTGCTGCAATGAACATGCGGGTGCATGAGTTTTTTTGAGGAAAGTTTTGTCTGGATATATGACCAAAAGTAGGATTGCTGGGTCATATGGTAGTTCTATGTATAGTTTTCTAAGGTACTTCCATACTATTCTCCATAGTGGTTGTACCAGCTTACATTCCCACCAACAGTGCAGGAGAGTTCCCTTTTCTCCACACGCCCTCCAGCATTTATTTGTGCAATTTAGTCTTTATTTGATGATTCAAATGAAACTTTCCGTGTCACAAAATGCCTTTAAAATTATCAACACCAGGAGTTCCCGTCGTGGCGCAGTGGTTAATGAATACGACTAGGAACCATGAGGTTGCGGGTTCGGTCCCTGCCCTGGCTCAGTGGGTTAACGATCCGGCGTTGCCGTGAGCTGTGGTGTAGGTTGCAGACACGGCTCGGATCCCGCGCTGCTGTGGCTCTGGCATAGGCCGGTGGCTACAGCTCCGATTCAACCCCTAGCCTGGGAACCTCCATATGCCGCGGGAGCGGCCCAAGAAATAGCAACAACAACAACAACAACAAAAAAGACAAAAGACAAAAAAAAAATTATCAACACCAAAAGTCATGTACTAATGACATACAAAAGTGCAAGTTCGTAAGCCTATATATTTATTCATCAGAGATTTGCTAATTAGAAGAAGTGAACACAAAGTTGGAAAGCAACAAATTAGTGTAAAAAAAGACTTAAAAAAGATTTTGGTCTTTCTTCATTTGCATTCACTCTCCCGTAATACCTCATATCCTCTCTCTTTTTACCACATCCTCCCAACTGATGACCTTTACTTTGAGTATAAATACAATACAGGCAGTAAATACAACCAGAGGAGATACATTACAGTAGCTCATTCAGCCCAAGTCAATGTTCATAACTTACCAATAAAGACTAAATTTCCCACCTTTTAGGCATTTAATAAAGAAAAATTATAATTATCTACATGAATTTATTTAAAATAAGTTAATTATACTGATAAGAATAAAAATATTTTTGCTTATAGTTATATGCTTGATATGGTAGAGTCTCATGAGGTCTGGCATATTAACTTGCTCTGATGAATTCTGCTCTGCCTGATACCAAGCTGAATAGGCTTTTATCCTTCCTTCCATCCTTCCTTCTCTCATTTTTTTCTTACTTCATTCTCTTTCTTCTTTTTTTTTTAAATCAACTGAGTATCTTCAGCTCTAACTCAGGACTGAGTGAAATCAGTCAGATTTAAATGATAATAATAGAATTGTGCCTCAGCATAGTAACATTGTATTCATCTCTTAAATTATTTTTAGTTGTGCAGAAGATAAATTATATGTGATTTCTAAAGAAGCTTTGTCAAGCTCTAGCAAACTAGCCTAATTATGAAAAATTAAATTTTCTGTAATGATCTCTTCTTTTGAGTGTTTAATAGAAAATTACATTTGCTCAGTCATGAATTTGGTTCTAAGACTTTTCAAGTGGTTTTTAGAATTTTTAACTATTATATATAAGTGCAATTTCAGCCTTCCACTAGTTTTTTGCATAAATCACTTAAAAATTATCTGTAGATTTGTACGTCTTTTAATTAAAAAGAGGCAAAGATAATGAATTTCCTCCCTAAAATCTGAATACATCTTGGCATTATGGCACTGATACACATACAGAACTAATCTCTGTTAGTTTTGTAAATAGCAGGCTAGAATACTTCTCATTTCAGCCTTTCAGTAATATGATTTAACAGTGTAATTATTATTCATGTGACAAATATTTGCACATTCTAATATGAATAAGAAGAAAGTATTTCTTATTTTTCTTTAAAGTCATATTGAGGTTTCTAGGGAAATGTGGGAAGATGTAAAAGAGAACATAACTGTGGCTCAAGAAACAACAGCTTAGAATTTGAGCTTCTAGGAACTGTCAGGAGCTCCCGTCATTTAAATTCAACTTACTCATATGTGGGAGAGCATGTGAGAGGTAACAATGGCACACAAAAGGTAAAATAGACAAGTTGTACAAATTAAAAAATGGAATGGAGAATTTTAATTTAAAATTTTCTTTCTATTCTTTAAGTGGAATTTTTCCTTCATTGGAGGACAAATTCAAAGTTCAGCTTTTTGGTGATAATGAGATAGTAATGTATGCAAGTTATTCAGAAAGAAAAATTGCTTTTTATAACTTGATAAGGTAATTTTAGTTACAGCAGATATACTGAATAGCATCACTGGCAAAAGTGGAAAAAGTTACATCCTTACCAAGGATTACTTTGTCATCTTACCTATTTAAAAAACAAAAACAAAAAAACAACTATTAGACTGATACTGGCTTTTATATGGATTCTAAAATACAAAGAAAAAAAATACAGTATAATTTTTAAAACTTCAGGAGTTCCTGTCATGGGTCAGCGGTAACAAACCTGACTAGTATCCATGAGGACGTGGGTTTGATCCTTGGCTTCGCTCAGTGGGTTAGGGATCCAGCATTGCTGTGAGCTGTGGTGTAGGTCACAGATGCGGTTCAGACCCTACATTGCTGTGGCTATGGCATAGGCCAGCAGCTACAGCTCTGATTTGACCCCTAGCCTGAGAACTTCCATATGCCTTGGGTGTGCCCCTAAAAAAAAAGAAAGAAAGAAAGAAAGAAAGAAAGAAAGAAAGAAAGAAAGAAAGAAAATAAAATAAATAAATATATTTTGAAAACTTCAGATTAAGGTTTATATAAAATTTATGTAAATGTTTTTATATAAATATCTTTTCAACTTTGTAATAATTTAAATAAGTGTGTGAATCAGTATCTGTAGATCATATTTAAGATTAGAAATCTCATTCTTTCTATTGATAGAACCAGATTGTTTCAGGAACTGCTGACTTTATTTCAGACTTGATGCACATGAAGGCTTCTATTTATGCATATTTATACTGTGAGTAATATGTACACTAGGCCCAATTTAAATGGGACAACTTAGATATTTGTCAAAGCAATGTGCTAGAGTTTACATGGAGGAGAAAATGGGAACCATGCATAGACTGGATATGGCAGTGGTATGTTAGGAAAAAATGAAAACATAGTAGAAGAAACAGACTTTAACTATTAATATATGATGGTATAGAAAAGAAATAGAAGTTTGAAGGCATATTTGGAAAAAAATAAAAGCAGATCTAGAGTTGTGTAGATAAGAAATGCTACCAAAATCTGAAGTGTGGGAAATGATGTGAAAATGTTTCCTTAAAAATTATTAATAACAATAGTTTATGTCTTCTTAGCTGTCTTTCACTAGGTAAAGCTAAAGTTACAAATGACCTCAAAACCTCAGAGATTTACAGTATCAGTGAGTGACATAATTCTTGCTCCCATGGCTGTGGTCAACTGTGGCTCTGCTCTATATATCTTCTCACTCTGGGATAAGTTGAAGAAACAGCTCTTATTCTGGAATGTCTTTTTTCTGCAAAGGGAACAGGAAAGAGCCAGAAATTAGAAATCCTCTTGTTGGCTTTTATATGGATTCTCACTTCCACTGACATTTCAAAGGCAAAAGCAAGCCATAATCCCATCAGTCATGTCATGGAACTTCAAGTCATATTGCTATGGAGAGGAACATATAATTTTTATTGTGAAAATAATTCAATCTAATATAAGTGTCATATGCCAATAGTGCCTTCCATGAAGAATGTGAGGATATAGATAAGTCTTGAAAAGTTAGAGCTGATAAGGGTCAGAAGTCAAATAATCATTTAATGATGACAGGCAGGAGTCTCCCTTAGTGCTGACATCTCTGACTTTTTGCCTTTGAAATTAGAGTAGGATAATTGTTTAAAGTAAAACTAATTTTTAAAAGGAAAATGAGTTTTATAGAATAGGTAGAAGTATGATATATGCAACAAGAGTGCAAAGCATGGACTATAGTAATTAGCAATATATTATTACAAGATTTCTAAATTGTTCATGAAGAAAGAGATTAGGACGATTTAAAGTTGTATCTTGTAATCCTTAAGGCACCTACTAAAGTAATAACTCAAAAAATATTTTAAAAATTGGGGCTTTGTAATTGGCATGTGTATACTATTGTATATGGAATGGATGGTAAGTGGGTACCTGCTGTGTAGTATAGGGAATGCTACCCAGTATTATGTGGTAACCATGGGAAAAGAATCTGAAAAAGGATAGATACGTATATGTGTATCACTGAATCACTTTATGGTACAGCAGAAATTATCACAATGTTATAAATCAACTATACTTCAATAAAACTTTAAAAAATAAAAACAAACAAAACAAAAACATTATTAGAAAAAATAAGATGAAATAAATACCATAGAATATTTGATTCACCTGGAAAAAAAAAAGACAGAAAATGGAACAGAGGAAAACAGAGATTGGCTAAATATGAATCAAATACTAAGTTGGTAGACTTCGTACCAAACATATCAATAATTACATTAAGGTAAATGGTGTAAATACCCTGATTGAATGCAGACATATTTAGACTAGATAAAAAGCAAGCTCCAACTATATATTGTTTATAAAAAACAGACTTTAAACATAAACAACAGGTTGAAAGTAAAAAGATAGAAACAATAAGCAAAAAAATAAATAAAAGCTGGTGTGCAATCTGAATATCAGAACAAAGTAGACTTCAAGATGAATAGTGAGACCAGAAATTAAAAGGGGCATTTCACAATGCTAAAGGATCACTTATTCAAGACCTAAAACTACTAAATGTTTATACGCCCAATATCAGAGCTCCGAAATACAAGATGAAACAAAAGAACAAAACAAAAGAGAATTAGAAATAATTTTACTGTCACCTATATAGATTTTAACACACCTTTTAAAGTAATAGAACAATTAAACAAAAAATTCAATACAATTATAGATGATATGACATTGCTAACCATCAGCTTAAGTTAACAAGTATTTATAACACGTTACTCCCCACAAGTGGCTACAACTTCTAAGATGCATATGGACTCGTCAAGAAGACAGATCATATTTTGGACCATAAAACAAGTTTCAATAAATTTCAAAAGACTTAAACAGAGTATTTTCTCTAACCATGATGGATAGATCACCATGAATGGATTTTTTTTTTATAGCACTTTGAACATGAAACATAAAGCTGTCAACTTCCAGAGAGATTTGTTTCAAAGCCTGGACAATCAGGCTGAGCTCTTTTCAATACGTCAGACTTTTCAGCACTTCACAACAATTTATTCTTTTAGTTCACACAATCTAGTTTTTATTTCAACTCTCAGCCAGGTTGATCATTTGATTGAATTTTCCACTGAGGAGTGAGGGAGTGGGGTAAAAAACCCAAAAGTCTGCCTGCCTAACCCTAAAGCCCTTTGAATTTAATGGAATCCTAGGTTATATGGGTTTTTTTCTTGTAATTTAAAGACTTTGATTGAAGACATTGTAAATTAAAGACCTTATAAGCCTACATTTCTGTGTCCTTAAGATGATACAACTCTTTTGTATATTTTAAATGATTCCCAATGAATTTTTGATATTTATATTAAATAAAAATAATATGAAATTCCTCAAATATTTGGAAGTTGAAAAATGTACTTCTAAATAACCCATGGGCCACAGGAGAAATCTAAAAGGATATTACAATATATACTTTATGCAAAAATACATGAAAATACAATATAATATTTGTGGGAAACAGCTAAAGCAGTCCTTAGAAGGAGATGTATAGATGAAAATATATATATTTGAAAATAAGGAAGGTATCAAATCAAGCACACTTCTTCCATTTTAACAATCTGCAAAATAAATTAAACTCCAAGTATACAGCATAAAGGAAATAATAAAAATAATACCAGAAATCAATAACATAGAAAATTCAAATAGCCTTGTATAAGGAAATGAAATAATATTAATCCTCCACAAATTCTTTCATAAAATAGAGGAAGTGGAAACACTTCCCAACCTGTATCATGAGGCCATTTTAACCCTAATACTAAACCCAACAAAAACAATACAAGAAAAGAAAATTAAAGTCAGCATAGTTTATGAACCATAGCCGCAAAAATCCTTAAGAAAATGTTAACAAAAGATATCCAGGAGTTCCCGTCGTGGCGCAGTGGTTAACGAATCCAACTAGGAACCATGAGGTTGCAGGTTGGGTCCCTGCCCTTGCTCAGTGGGTTAACGATCCGCCGTTGCCATGACTATGGTGTAGGTTGCAGACGCGGCTTGGATCCCGCGTTGCTGTGGCTCTGGTGTAGGCTGGCGCTACAGCTCCGATTCAACCCCTAGCCTGGGAACCTCCATATGCCATGGGAGCAGCCCAAGAAATAGCAAAAAGACAAAAAAAAAAAAACAGAAGTCCAGCAATATATAAAAAGGGTTAAATACTGTGATCATGCTTGACTCAGCCCCAGAATGTGAAGTTGGCTTATCACATAGAAATCAATCAATATATTTCACCACATTTACAGGTTAAGAGAGAATAATCATGTACACATGGGAAAAATAAAAAAAGAACCATAATCTCTATTTCACATCATCAAAATCCAATTTTGGATGATAAACTTAAATATAAAGTAAAATTTTAAGATTAGTAAAAGTAAGGAATAGAATAAAGCATAGAAGAATAGCTTCATCAGTCTTGAGACTTCTTAGAAGTGACACAGTAAGGACAAATCATAAAAGAAAAAAAATTGATTTCATCAAAATAAAAAGTTCTGCACATCCACAAAAAGACACATTCAAGGAAATAGACTGAGAAAATAAATCCCAATATATGTATCTGACAAAAATTTTACCCAAAATATCTTAAAAATTTCTGCAAATCAAGAATAAAAAGAAAAACAACAAAATGAATCAAATACCAAACTGGTAGACTTAAAACCATAATTACATTAAAGTAAATGGAGTAAATATCCTGACTAAATATTCAGCCTAGATAAAAAAGTGAAATCCTACTGTATGTTGTTTATAAGAAACACACTTTAAATATAAGTTAACAAACAGATTGAAAGTTAAAAAAAGAAACAATAAGCAAAAGAAAGCTGGTATGGCTATCTGAATATCAGAATACCACTGCGATACCACTCTTACTTGTCCAAGAGAAATAAAAACTAATGCACAAAAAGTCTTTCACAAGAATATTTACAATGGCTTTATTCATAAATACTCAGTTATTGTTTCCAGCCAGTAACTAGAAACAACCAGATGTCCTTCAACAAGAAAATGGATAAATAAGCTGTGGTATATTCACTCAATTGGATACCAAGCAATAAAAAGAAACTACTGATACAGGCAACCACCTGAATTAATCTTAAAAATCATGACGCCGAGTGAAAGAAGCTGAACGTAATAGTTACATATTGCATGATTCCATTGATGTGATATTCTAGAATAGCTCATCTGTGTGTGTCAGAGACAGATACACTGCTGATTTGCCCTGTAAGATAAACAGAGTAATGACAGGGAAATGGCTGGGAAGAGGCACATGTGAACTTTGTGGGATGATGGAGTTGTTCCTTGTCTTAATGTGCATTCCTCAAAAATGATTGAAAGATGTGCTTAAGATATGAGCATTTCACTGAATGTAAATTTCAGTGAAATTTTGAACCAAATAAATGGCATTGAGTAACCCTGTGTCTGTCATGTTTTCAGAAATAGTTTAACACAGGCTAGGAATATTATAAGAGGCCCAGGAGGCATGATAGTGAGTTAGTAACAGAACTGGGCCCCACAGGCAGGCACATTCACTGTGACGACCTGAACTGGACCAGAATAAGGTCATGATAAAGGAATTTTGGTAGCAATTTCCAGATGAAACCGCCAGGGTGGGTAAAGTTTGGAGAGAGGTAATTTGATTATCTCTTATAATACTCCAATACAGAAGCTTCTTAAAGAAATTAATTAAATCAATTTAAATGGTAGGGCAGCATTTTAGGTATAATATGCTTGCAGAAGTGCTACCTCTCTTGCCCCTCAAATTTCCATCAATCACACACTGAAACTGAAGTTTTTATAGAATAAAGGGAAATGATTCTTTTACTTTAAAATTCAAATAAAAACTCGAAATGTAATGCATAATTAAAACAATACTTTAGAATAAATGAATTTCATTCCTATGTGATCGGTGGGTAAATGCAAATAATTAAGCACTGATCCTTTCTGTTTCTGATACTGTGAAAAGAACAGGAAAAGGAACAGCCCAGTTCAGCACACATTTACCGTGTGTCTAGCATGCCCTAAACCAGCGGTTTTCAAGCTTTTGTGATTGTGACCTTTAGTAAAGAGTGAAATTTACATGGTAACCCTGGATGGATGTACATATGTGTAACTACAACAGTGTTGTAAAATGAAACCTCTACTTGCTTTATAAGATGAAACCTGTGTTTTCTATTCCAGTATATTCTACTTCATGTTTACAAAAATGTTGATAGTGACCCACTAACTCCACTTCACTACCCACTAAAAAATTGGGAATTGAGGTTTGAAAAACACAGTGCCATCCTTGCTACTCAAAATCTAGTTGGTGGACCAGCAGCATCAGCTTCTCGGAGCTTGTAAAAAATTTAGAACCTCAGGCAGCAGATCACACTCACTGAATCAGAATCTTCATTTTAACAACACCTCCAGGTGACAGAAATCCTGTGCTAGACATTCATTGCATGAGGAGGACATTTGGGCCAGATGAAGTCTTCTCAGTATTATTTAGGGCAGAGATTCTTAGGGATATATTTTCAAGAGTATACCTATCCAAGCCCCAAGCCTACAAATTCAGCACTTCCTAGGCTATATATGTAAAAATCAATATATAAATGAACAAAGCAAATCAACCAGTCCTATTTAAGAATCATCGGTCTATAGCGTTACATGAAGCTGTGTACTGATTTGTTTGTTTATTACAAAGGTGCGGACCTGTGCTTCTGGCAATATGGAAGGATTTTACTTTATTTTTCATTGAGATAGCTACACAATTTATTCCCAGAATGTTTATTGATAGACGTATTGCTACTGCTATTTCCGGATTTAATTCTCCAAGAGTTTCCAAACATCTTGAGTCCACCAATAACTGCCCTTTTTTAGAAATGTAATAATGTGACTTCCAGTAGAAATATTATTATTAGTTTTGCCAAGTTAGCACAATTCATCCCCTGGATTACTTCCAAAAGATCCCTAACCAAGGATCTCTGCTGCACAAGAAGATGGAGCTGCCCATAAGTGGCTACCACTGTTCATTAAGGACCTTCTCAGTGTGTTAGTTTGTTTCCTGAGTGATGAGAAGTTTGAATCTAGAAGCTGCTAATCTTGCTAACACTAAAAGGATCTTTCCCATTAGCAGCTTCTGTGTTGCATTAATAATAAATAAGTAATAAAGAGATGGACCTCAGCTGTTCAGGCTCCCCTGAGGCGAGGCCTCCACTTCCTTCTTATCCCCGCGGTCCACTCTAATGGTCTCCCCCGTATTAAAGTAATAGAATGGATAATAAGTGCTGTCTATTTTATCAGAGTCTAAAATTCCTTCTTCTTTCTGGGGAGGAACATCATTTTTTTTTTAGAGTTCCAACTTTAGAACTGTACCATCAATACTTTTGCAATTGAAGTAGATCTATTTAATTCATAAATTTTTAAAAGTGAAGTGTACTTTTTTCAAGTACAGGGGAAAAAATAAGTCTCTCTCCCTTTCCTGGAAAACCTGTAAAACAGAGAACTCTCTTAGAGATGTCTTCTTGTTCTTGTATTTTTCAGTTTTTTTTTTTTTTGGTAGATTCAATCACTCATTTGCACAGCAGTAAACTACAAAATCAAGGAACAAACACCTTTGCTATTGTAAATATTAATAGCTCTCACTAACAGACAAAGAACAAATTATGAAAATATCATCTTAAAATAAATTAAGGTTGAATGTTTTAGATTTAAGGTTCATGTTAATAAATTATGTCTTTGTTACAAATGTTATCTTATTTGAGTTCCATATTGCCAGGAGCCAATGCCATACCTAATTGCTTATGTTCTACTTAAAATGTATAACCTTTTGCTGGAGTGCACTTTTTAAGGATCTCTGGATTTGAGTATATGTTTTTAAGTATATGATCTGTCCGTGGAATAAGATTATCTATGCAGTAGTTAGGTCATTGCAATTTTTGATCTATAAGCAAAATTATTTTTGCTTTCAACTACATTTTTTTAAATTGGGTAAACAGTAATCCATCATCTCAAAACTGTTGCTCAGATATTTATTTCTTGAACTCAAATACTAAAATTTGTTCTGCATTTGCGCTAGTTTCCTGATTTTGAAAGGTTAGTTTTATAATTAGGTTATATATAGCAAATTTTTACTTGTAATTTATGGTTATAAAAAGGACCAATATCAATAATCATCATAATGATAGTATATATTTTTAAATGAAATACATGTTGATAGCCATCATAGAATATATCACTATGATAAGCTCTGTGCAACGTTTCTGTAGATTTCTAAAGAATTATAATTAATAAATTTTTCTTTATAGGTCTTTAATATTTTGGGGGGGAAGCTATCTAATAAACGAAAGCCGTCCATCTAATTTTTTTAAATTATGTATAAAAGCCTTTGGATGAAAAAATCTATAGTTTAAGGAAAAGAAAATGCTAAGTATTTTTTATAGACACTAGATTTTTCCTAGAGGCAGGTCAACAATCTCAGTCCCTTTTAATTAACCCTTTCATATGATCTATTGGCCAAATAATCTTGATAAATCCAGCAAACTCTTGCATTTTTTTTTTGATAAAAAGAATTATTCATTATATACCAATGGCTAGCATATTATTGTTAGTTTTCCTCAAATTTAGGGAAGAAGGGAGTTAAATGTGACAATCTAATGAAGCCCAAGAGTAAACAGGTCCACTGGGAAAGCAGCAACTTTCATATATGATAGTCTTAGAGTTGTTGGTATTGTGCACACTTACCTGAATTCCTTTTGTTCATATTCTTCTGTCCTACAGTCCATGAAGGATCAGGAGAAACCAGTCAAAAGGAGACATCTACCTGTGATATCTGCCAGTTTGGCGCAGAATGTGATGAAGATGCTGAAGATGTCTGGTAATGTGCTATTTTATTCTTTTAAAAATGATGACAATCCTTAACTTCCTTTTACTCCATCAATTATCCTAAAAGAAGACATTTTCAGCAGTTTTTTAAATTGATGTATGGTTGATTTACAATGTCATGTACAGAACTATGATTCAGTTACATACATATTCTTTGCCAGATTCTTTTCTCTTAAAGATTACTATAAAGTATTGGGTATGTTCCCTGTCTATATGGTAGGTCCTTGTTGGATATTTTATATATAATAGTGTGTATATGTGAATCTCAAACTTCTAATTATCCTTCCCCCTTTGGTAACCATAAGTTTGTTTTCTATGCCTATTTCTGTTTTATAAATAAGTTCATTTGTATCTTTTTGTTTTAGATTCCATGTATAAACAATATCATATGATATTTGTCTTTATCTGGCTTACTTCACTTAATATGATAATCTTTAGGTCCACCCATGTTGCTGCAAATGGCATTATTTCATTTTTATGGCTAAATAATATTCCATTGCATAAGCATACATCTTCTTTTTCCATTCATCTGTTGATGGACACTTAGGTTGCTTCCATGTCTCATCTATTATAAACAGTGCTGTTATGAGTAGCACTGTTTACAGTCTTTTCAAATTAGAGCTTTCTGCATACTTGCCCAGGAGTGGGATTGCAGGATCATACAGTAATTCTATTTTCAGTTTTTTAAGGAACCTCCATACTGTTCTGCAAAGTGGCTGGACAAATTTATATTTCCACCAATAGGATGGAAGTGTTCCTTTTTCTCCACACCCTCTCCAACCTTTATTATTTGTAGACTTTTTGATGTTCCACACCCTCTCCGCGTTTATTATTTGTAGATTTTTTGATCATGGCTATTTCGAACAGAACGAGTTGATAACTCATTGTAATTTTAATTTGCATTTCTCTAATAATTGGCAATGCTGAGCATTTTTTCATGTTTCTGTTGGCTCTCTGTATGTCTTCTTCCAAGAAACATCTATTTAGATCTTCTACCAATTTTTGATTGGGTTGGTTGGTTGTTTTCATACTGAAGCTGCATGAGCTGTTTGTATATTTTAGAAATTAATCCTTTGTTAGTTGCATCATTTATAAATATTTTCTCCCATTCTGTGGGTTGTCTTTTGTTTTTAGTTTCCTTTGCTGTGCAAATTTTTTTAAGTTTAATTAGGTCTAATTTGTTTATTTTTGTTTTTATTTCCATTACTCTAGGAGGTGGATCTAAAAAGATATTGCTGTGATTTATGTCAGAGTGTTCTGTTTATGTTTTCCTCTAAGAGTTTTTTAGTACCCAGTCTTGTATTTAGGTCTTTAATCCATTTTGACTTTATCTTTGTGTATGATGGTAGAGAGTGTTCTAATTTTATTCCTTTACATGTAGCTGTCCAGTTTTCCCAGCACCACTTATTGAAGAGACTTTTTCTTTGTTGTATATTTTTGCTTCCTTTATCATAGATTAATTAACCATAGGAGCATGGGGTTATTTCTAGGCTTTCTATCCTCTGATCCAGGTGTCTGTTTTTGTGCCAGTCACACTGTTTGAATACTATAGATTTGTAATATAGCCTAAAGCCAAGGAGCCTGATTCCTCCAGCTCTATTTTTCTTTCTCAAAATTGCTTTGGCTTTTTGAGGTCTTTTGTGTTTCCACACAAATTTTTTTAAAAAATTGTTTTAATTCTCTGAAAAATACTATTGGTAATTTGATAGAAATTACATTGAATCTGCAGATTGCCTTGGGTAGTATAGTAATTTGAACAATATTGATTCTTTTAATACAGGAACATGCCATAACTTTCCATCTGCTTGTGTTGTCTTCAATTTATTTCATAAGTATCTTATAGTTTTTGGAGTAAAGGTCTTTTAACTCCTTGAGTAGGCTTATTCCTCAGAATTTTATTCTCTTTGAAGCAATAGTACATGTGATTATCTCTTTAATTTCTCTTTCTGATCTTTTGTTATTAGCATCTAGAAATGCAACAGATTTCTGTACATTAATTTTGTATTCTTCAACTTTACCAAGTTCATTGATGAGCTCTAGCTGCTTTCTGGTAACATCTTTGGAATTTCCTATGTATAGCATCATGTCATCTGCAAACAGTGACAGTTTTACTACTTCTTTTCCAATTTGGCTTCCTATTATTTCCTTTTCTTCTCTGACTGCCATAACTAGGATTTCCAAAACTATGCTGAATAAAAGTGGGGAGAGTGGGCATCCCGGTCTTGTTCCTGTTCTTAGAGGAAATGCTTTCAGTTTTTCACCATTGAGTATAAGGTTAGCTGTTGGTTTGTCATATATGGTCTTTATTATGTTGCAGTAGCATCCCCCGTGCCCACTTTCTGTAGTTTTTCTTGCAAATAGGTGTTGAGCTTTATCAGAAGCTTTTCCTTCATCTATTGAGATGATCATATGGTTTTTATTTCTCAATTTGTTATGTAGTGTATCACACTGATTGATTTGAGGGTATTGAAAAATCTTTACATCCCTGGGATAAATCCCACTTGATCATTGTGTATGATCTTTTTAATGTATTGTTGGATTTATTTGCTAATATTTTGTTGAGGATTTTTATGTCTATGTCCATCAGTGATATTGACCTACAATTTTCATTTTTTATGGTATCTTGGTCTGGTTTTGGTATCAAGGTGACTGTGGCCTTATAGAGTGAGTTCAGAACTGTTCCTTCCTCTGAAGTTTTTTGGAACAGTTTCAGAAGGATAGGTGTTATCTCTTCTCTAAATATTTAGTAGAATTTTCCTGTTAAGCCATCTGGTCCTGGACTTTTGTTTGTAGGGAATTTTTAAATCATAGATTCAACTTCAATACTTGTAATTGGTCTGTTTATATTTTCTATTTCTCTCTGGCTCAGTCTTGAGAGATGGTACCTTTCTAAGAATTTGTCTATTTCTTCTAGGTTTTCCATTTTACTGGCATATAGTTGCTTGTAATAGTCTCTTTTGGCCCTTTGTATTTCTTTGATGTTGGTTGTAACTTCTCTTTATTTATTTCTAATTTTATTGATTTGGGCCCTCTCCCTTTTTTTTCCTTGATGAGTCTGGCTAAAGGTTTATCAATTTTGTTTTCCTTTTTTGGAGTTCCCTTATGGCACAGTGGGTTAAGGTTCCAGCCTTGTCACTATAGAGGCTTGGGTCACTACTGCAGCAAGGGTTCAATAGCTGGCCTGGAAACTTCCACATGCTGTGTGGGAAGGGCCAAAAAACATATATTTTGTTTATCTTGTCAAAGAACTAGTTTTAGTTTCATTGATCTTTTCTACTGTTTTCTTAGTCTGTATTTCATTTATTCATATTCTCATTTTTATGATTTATTTTCTTCTACCAACTTTGGGCTTTGTTTGTTCTTCTTTCTCTAGTTGCTTTAGGTGTACAGTTAGGTTGTGTTTATTTAAAATTTTTTTTCTTGTTTCCTGGGGTAAGCTTGTATCGCTCTAGAGTTCCCTCTTAGAACTTCAGCAATCTTTTTTTTTTTTTAATCTAGTTCTCAAGGGGTACAAAATAAGCTCTAAAATAACAACATGGAATTTCTGAAGCTGAACTAAGAGTCAGGCCAGCCAAGCAGCTGCCCAGGACATTACTTGACAAGGAACAATAAGATATCACTGAACCCCCCAAACACTGTCAATGTTAAGAGATGGAAGAGTTCCCCTTATGACTCAGTGGTAACAAACCCAACTAGTATCCAAGAGGATGCAGGTTCAATCCCTGGCCTCAATCAGTGGGTTAAGGATCCAGCAGATGTGGCTTGGATCCTGTGTTGCTGTTGGCTAGGCTGGCAGCTACAGCTCCAATTTTACTCCTAGCCTGGGAACTTCCATATGCCATGGGTGCAATCCTAAAAAGATTGAAAAAGAGAGAGAGATGGAAAAAAAATTATATTTACCAGAACATCTCTCAAGAAGCATGCTCAAAAAACAATGGCTAATTGCTAATCTGCTCCTAAGACAGTGGATCTGGGTAACTGCTGAGATTTTATTTAAGGTATGCACATGCGTGGCCATGGCTGAATTGGAAAGATGGTTCAACAAGGAAAGGTCTCTGGGCCACTCTCTAAGATCGGTATCTCCCTTCACCCAAGCAATACTCAGCTTCTCCTGTAAAGATACACGGAACAGATTATAAATAATAGTCATTATTTTGAATGTGTTCCAAAACATTAGAATTCTAGGACATCCACATGTATTGGTCCTACCTTGATCTCATACCCAAAGTGAGCAGCCAGATATTCTGAGAGGTCTTTGTGAGGCATGATGGTGGGAAGAGGCAATCTCTTGTTCTCTCTCTCTAATTTTTACACACATAACTTTTAGGAAAACAACCAGGTGCCTTTTCATTTTTTTCAACATGCAGATTATATTGCCTAGAGCAGTTAACAAGCATCTTGATCAAAGAAGGCAAAAAGGGAGTAAATTTTAGATATTCTCATCACAAAAAAGAAGGGGTAATTCTTTGAGGTGATGGAGATGTTAGCCTACATTGTGGTATGATCACATTGCAATATGTAAGTGTATCAAATCAGTACATCATACACCTTAAACTTATACAATGTCATATGTAAACTATATCTCAATAAAGTTGGTAAAAAAAAATTCATTTTGATCAAACTTTTGTGTGTAAAGGAATAATTTATCTAAGGAACAAAAAGGAAAAATTAAGGCAAGATAATTTTGGCAGGAGTGAAACAGTCCGCACTTAAAATAGTTTAGAATATTTCTGAACACAAAGCTGAGGATTTGAACTGAGCAAATTGAGGTTCTTAGGGTAAATTAAATAGGTACTTACAGGTAAACACTGCTTTTGACTAGTGAAATATCCACCCATCAATAAAAGCAGGCACCAGTAGAATTTCCATACTGTCAAATATTTCTAGCCAATGGTCATCTGAGAGCAAAGTCAGGTCATCTGAGGTAAGCAAATGTATATTTTCTTAAGAACATCCTGGGCATCTTAATGACTGATGAATTTATGACTTCCAAACCTGGCTGATCATCGGGACTACTTTGGGAATTTTAAAACATATCAGTTATTTAGGTCCATGTAAAAATGAATGAATCAGAATTTCGGAAAAATGGGGCTTAAAATTTTATCTGTAACTTCCCATCTGATTGTATAAATACTGTTCTAAGATGAATGATTGACTCAAAAAGATCTTTCTCCTCCCTAGATACTTTAGGACACTGTGTGGTCATAGACATTGTCTATTAAGACACATTGATAGGAAATGTATCCTTAAAATATCTCATTTTTAATGTTTGCTGATGATTGCATCTGTATTTCAACATTATTTTTAATACTGTTAATTATCTTACTGTCAGCTGTTTTACTTTTTAAAAATTCATGTGGTCCCTAATTTTTTCTTAAGAATTTTCCATTCTTGGAAGTTGCCTTGAGGCACAGTGGTTTAAGCATCTGGCATTGCCTCAGCTGTGGCACAGGCAGAACCTGTGCTGCGTGTTTGATCCCTGGCCCAAGAACTTCCACATGCTGCAAGCTTTACCCAGCCCCCGACCCCCCAAATATTTTCCATTCTCACTCTTCTCTCTTTATCTCTTTCATGATCACTCTTATGTGACATGGTTTCACTTTATGACTGCCAAGATTTAAGAAATGAGATAATGGAAGCTAAAAATTACTGATTGCTTACTATGGGCTGGTCCATTGTAAGCATGCATTCTTTTTTTTTTCTCAGTTATCTTCAAAATAATCTAGGAATAGATTCCATTATGACCATTTTAAAAAGAGGAAACTGAATTTAAAAGTGTTTAAGTGTCAGGGTAAAGATGAAGATATGAGGTGAAAGTAACTAGAGGATGTTAGTGTAACAATTCAACCAAAGATGCAATTAAAATATTTCTTTCCCATCATGTCTGGAATAATGAGATGGCCAGATTTCAGGCAGCTTGGATCCAGTGACTCAAGACCTGCAGGGTCAGAGCTGGTAACAAGAGAGAAGCCTGTAGCCGGGTGTGGGAAAACATCCAGGCAAGCAGTGTCACGCCTGATGGTCCCACAGAAGTTCACATGGTACGAAGGTAGGCAAGGCGGATTTGGGCAAGGTAAATGGCATCAGAAAGATTCAATAGCCATGGCTGCTGGAGTTCAAAGAAGAAATTCAGTTACAGAGGGAATAAGGGGAAGGGCAAGGCAAGAACCTCAGTCATTAAGGAATCGGAAGAGTAATCAGGGACAGACACAGGAAAGACTGTATAGATACCCACTTACCAGAACTGGTGTCGAAAGCCACGCCTTGGTTACAAGGCCTGGGACTAGCCCCTAGATCTCGGAAATAAATTACGAGGTCAGAATGAAGCCAGCATCCAGGCTGACTGGTTGCTGCATCAGTTAGCTTTTGGCTAGGACATTTTGTACGCCCCCAGCCTAGAGACAAGATTAGTTCCAAAATGCAGAATAAGGCCGAACCTCCAGATGGGGCTAAGTGGCCATAGCTGTGAAGATTAGAGGGCTGCAGGGGGGCAAGGAGCCAAGAAGATCATTAGACTTCCCAGGCAAGAATGAAAAGTTGTTAGCGTTTAAATAAAATGTACTTAAAATGTCCAATGTAAGCAAGAAGGAACAGTGCTAAAATGATAAGCGTATTGATTTTCATTTACATAAATACCTTTGTAAGTTAACATATTGTATTTAGTTATGGCCATGAAGGGCAGATTGGAAACAGCTGAAGGACACACGAATAAAGCAATAAATGAAATTAAATAGGCATGGAATGAAAGAGCTATAAAGTAAGATAGGAAGCAATAGGGGAGTGATCTGACTCTAGTACTAGTCAACTGAATCCAGGGAGCTTGATGTGCTATTGATTTTGGATGAAACCATAGCCAGGTCCTCTCACAAGCATAAAAGACTGCATATGCTATGTGGAAACAGAATACAAGTCAGTGTTTAGTTTTATTTTTCCTTTGACATCAACTAAACTACAATTTTATGCATATAGTTTCCTCAACCTTGCATTATGAAGTAATAACAAGATGTGAATAAATACTACTGAGAAATAGTTATTACTTGTAGCTGCAATATTGAAACAAATGTGAAAAAATTAATTCCTGATTTTTCTTTAAACCTGGCCTAAGAAATTAATATTTTACATTTTACCACAGGGACTAAATCTAGTTACTCAAAGCTGTTCAAGTATTATCTAGATGAAAACCAACCTTCGTTAGATAAAAGACCAGTACACAATTAGCTGATCTTGTTTTTATAGTTAGATGAGTTTTTGAGCTAAGAAGCAAGTTATACCAGACATGGGGAAGAAAATAAATGAATAGATGGGGAAGGGTAAGGAGAATAGAGAAAAAGGAGAAAAAAATCATACAGGATGACTGATACACCATGGTACTGATGATGTAACATTTTAATGCTTTTATTTTGAGGGAAACAGATGGTGTATAAGCTCATACAAGCCCCTCCCTTATGCTCCAAGATTCCTTTTCAAGGTTTTTCTCTTGCCTTTTTTCCTCTTCTTATGGAGAACATCAAGGCTGCAGAAATCAGAAAATGGCTAGATTCCCTCAATAGGGAAGAAAGACCATTGCAACAAAAGATTCTTCAGTTATAGAAATTTACCTATGTGTAGGAACAGATTATGCGTTCAAAAGAGATTTAAAAGTCCACATGGTAAGTGGTCCATGCCTCAGATATAAGCACTCTTATATTGAGGCATCCCTTTATTTAGGATGGGCTTCAAAAATAATTGGAACACCTGTGCACGCCTGTTTACGGGGAAGGGGTTAAGAGGAGAAGAAAAGAAAGGCTTAAAAGATTGTTTCTCTTTATATCTAGACTGAAAAAAAGTCAAAACTAATACATTTATACATCAAAGAGACTCTCAAATATATGCTGCCAAGTATAATTTATAAAGAAAAAGAAGGGCTTCAAGTCAAACATAATAAAATTGACTCATTGCAAAGTAATAAAGCCCCATCAGAGAGCACAGGGAATACTAACTTATGATTTCAACAAATATTTCTGATACTTGCTTGGTTTTAGAAACAGTTTTATATTCTCTTAATTATCTTACCTGATAAATTATTTCAGTAAGTCCAAAGTAGGTCAGTAGTAACTCATTGCACTGGGAACTGGTCCTAAGAAGTAATTAGCCTAGAACTTTCTGTTGGTTCTGTCAGTCAGAAGTAGTTCAGAGCCCTGGGGTTGATACTTGATTTAATATAAGAAAAAAGCAAGTTGATAGCTGGGTCTGGTGATAGGAATGGCTAGGTATGAAACTGGCTGCGTGCCTAATATTTCCAGGGTGTCAGGATAGATCAAGGAAGGGAGCACAGATGTAAGAGCAGATGTGGCTGGGTGACAAATGACATAAAGGGACAATTTAAATTATTATGCATATTTGCTTTACACGTGTGCTTTATAGCTCCTGTGCCCATTTTAACTTTGCTCTTGTATTCTTCTCAACATGTTATTCAGGCTCCATTAGCAAAATCATATTGGCTTAAATGCCATTAATTCCTCAGTAGTCATTCATTTTGTCTTTGAAAGCATTAATAATGTTTTCCAGTTTTAGTGCATACATCCTTGTGTTTGACTGCAGTGCTAAGAAAGGAGAAAAGCAAAGTCATTTCAGGAAAAAGGATTCAGAAGAGGAAGGAGAATGAGCATCTATTTTTTTCCTTTTTTTCATTGATGTTCTGTAACTGAAACAGGGTGTGGGATTTGGCATTCCTTTTGTGAGTGTCTCTTACAAAGACAGTTTAGTTTGAAGTTTTTAACATCTTGCTCCTTTGATCTGAGAAGGCTCCTTGTCACTAGGAAGACTGTGTGTGCTGGCATCGTTCCCACCTTTAATGCATTTTGGACTGTGGAGAATCATGAATATTTGAAGTGGGGCAATGGCCGAGGATGATCGTTGGCCCTGGATTTCACCATACAAATCAGCAAATTAGGCACTAGTTCCCGCTGACTTCAGTACATTTAGGTTATGAGTTTAATGGGGAAGATTAAGACACCTCTGAGTCTTAAGATTTAGAAATAATTTCTTTTTAAAACGAGTACTGGTCGACAATTGAACAAAAAGATAGTGTTGCAATTGGAAAGTTTCCAATTGTTTTCTACTAAGGAAAAAGATGGGTCAGGGTTGTATGGGAGATATCTGAAGAAGAAGATACTGATTAGTCACGAAATTTTAGGGAACTATGAGTTCATTCAGTCTTCCCCTGGGGTGTTTTCTTGGTATTGATTTCCTTTGCTCTCTTGCTGTAGAACTGTAAATGCGGTTACCGTAATTAGGACTGGCTTCTAACATGAGTTTACTCATGGAGGGAATAAATAGACACACACACACACACACACACACACACACACACAAACCCAAACAAATAGTAAATAGGTCTAGTCTAGAAAATCCAAAATTTTTGTTTGATGTAAGGCTTTATGAGACACCTCCTTAGTTCGAAGACCCCTGTAGTTAGGATTCTGCCTCCTTCAAATCGCTTCCTCTCCACCATGAAGACAAAGTTGTCATCTCTGAAAACTGGCATAGGATTTTTTTTTTAAATGTTATTGAAGTATAGCTGACTTACAATGTCATGTTAGCTTCAGGTATACAGCAAAGTGATTCAGTTATTTGCATACATGTATCCATTGCTTTTCCCATATAGGTTATTACAGAATATTGAGTAGCATTCCCTGTGCTACAGAGTAGGTCCTTGTTCATTATCTATTTTATATATTATTGTTATATGTTAATCCCAAACTCCTAATTTATCCCTCACCCCCAACCACGTTTTGTGTTTGGTAACCATGTTTGATTTTGAAATCTGTAAATCTGTTTCTGTTTTGTAACAGAAAATAGATTCCACATATAAGATTCCACATATTAGACTCCACATATAAGCGATATCATATGATGTTTGTCTTTCTCTGATTTACTTTATTTGGTATGGTAATCTCTAAGTCCATCCATGTTGCTGCAAATGGCATTATTTCATTCTTTTTTATAGCTGAATAATATTTCATTGCATGTAAAATCCGTAGCTTCTTTATCCATTCATCTGTTGATGGACACCTAGTTTGCTTCCATGTCTTCGCTATTGTAAATAGTGCTACAGTGAATACTGGGGTACATACATCTATTTGAATTATAGTTTTCTCTGGATAGATATCTAGGAATGGGATTGCTTTATCATGTAGTAGTTCTATATTTAGTTTTCCATTTCTTTGGATGGGTGGGGTCAGAAGAGTAAAGACATCTCTCTTTCCTTTAATACTTCCATTTTCCCAAAAAACTTTTCCAGAGAGAGAAGGAAATATACAGCTCCTATTTGGGGGAACACATCTCTATTCACTCCCATAATTTTCAAGAGAAAAATGCTGACCTTTTTAGCAAATCTATGTCCAAATGTAAACATCTGAGTTTGATTTTGTTATCTCCTTCTTTTATGTATTTATCCACCTATCTTAAACAAGAAAAAAATTGTACTTTTAAAAATTTTTTTACACAATTTAGAAGTGCAATTATAGTTAAACAGGACTGGTATTTGTAAAATGATCCATACAGTGGTCCATGTCATCAAATGCCATGTCTGTGACCAAAACTTCCCTCTGCCAATAGCTGCCAAGAGACAAGTCTGTATCTAAACACTTTAAGTGTTACTTGGAAAGATGAATAAATAACGATGCCACTTTACATGCACAACAGGCCATTGCCAAAAAAAGACAAATAGTAAATATACAACTAATGCACACTCCAAAAAAAGCAGGGCTGGGCTTTGTGAAAAGTAAAATTTTTTAAATAAAACTGAAATTTGAAAATATGGAGTTCCCGTCGTGGCTCAGTGGTTAACGAATCCGACTAGGAACCATGGGATTGCAGGTTCAATCCCTGGCCTTGCTCAGTGGGTTGGGGATCCGGCGTTGCTGTGGGCTGCGGTGTGGGTCACAGACGCAGCTAGGATCCCCGAGTTGCTGTGGCTCTGGCGTAGGCAGTCGGCTACAGCTCCGATTAGACCCCTAGCCTGGGAACCTCCGTATGCAGCCAGAGCGGCCCTAGAAAAGGCAAAAAGACAAAAAGAAAAGAAAAGAAAAAAGAAAGAAAATGAAAATAAATCATGGTCTTTAAAACAAAGGCTTATCTCAGGCCTCAGGTCTTCTTCATAGAGGGCTACTTAGAAAGGAACTGGATTTTCACATAAGTTCTGAAGAGTCATTTGAAGTTGTCTCAATAATTATGCCTTAACTGTGCTCGCTATCTCACAGAGACTAATGAAACTTAATTACGATATGATGGATATAAAGGTAGATCCGATATAGAGGACTAAGATATATATGTAGGAATAAAATATTCTAAACTTTAGTATTTTATGTTTTTGTAATTTTTATTTAGTTCAGGCAATATAAAGCATTAACTTCCACTTTATATAAAAATAATGAAATATCACACAAAGGTAGAACAAAGGAAACAAAACTCCTAAGTGTAGATTGTCTTTCTACCACTAATTTAACTGTTTTCATTACGTGTTTCTCTTTTATCTGCTTGTGTAGCCCATACCCTGCTAATGGTGTACTCCTTCCTTACTTCTAGTGCTCACTCACCAAACACCCACTCACAATCTCCTCTTGAGTTTTCTGAGTCTCAGATTGGGTATATTCCAGAGACGCCTTCCCTTAAAGTCAGGGAATACACGTTCCATGTTCCAACATCACAATACAACATCCTAGTCTCAGAGATAAAAATATTAACCTCATCGTATTCATCAAAAGATGATGGAAATTTCTGTTTCCTATGTGGGAGCTACCATGGTGATATCTACATTCACGGAGACGTTTAATCCTCCTGCTAATCTTACAAATTTAGATACACTGATCATTCTCATTTTATAAAAAAAAAAAAAAAGGAAACTGAGGCACAGAGAGGTTAAGCACACCATCCAAAGCCAAACATTAAGTGGAAGAATTAGGATTTGAACCCCACCAAGGCTGACTCCAGGCACTATGCTCTTAACCACCATAGTCTTCTCATATATTTAATGACATAAATTATGCATCTCTGTGTATGGTGTATGTTATGTATATACCATACACATATACTGAATATATTCAACATAGACTAGCTATATTCAGTAAAGAATTTCACATTTTGATGTTGAAAGTGAAGATACAGAAACAAAGACTTTAAGTGCCATGTCATGATAAAGTTCACTACTAACAGGTTCACATTTTCTATGATCTCGCTCTCTCTCTCTCTTTCTCTCTCTCTCTCTCTCTCTCTCTCTATATATATATATATATATATGTATATATATATATACACATATATATATATGTATATATATATATATATATACACATATATATCTTATTTTTGTGTGGTTTTTATTTGTTTTTTTGTAGACGTACTGAATTACTATATCTGGATAACATCCTTATTATGACTATGTGTGTACCCTGTTAAATGAGAAGGCTATTAGCTATGAGGTTGCAAAGAAGAGACATAGCTTCATCAAAACCTGGTTATTTGAGCTGTTTCAGCTTCATTGCGCTTGTTCTGACTATGAACCAAGGTGAACATTATTGATATTTATAACTGGTAATAGGTTTTAGGTTTTTATCTAGAAACAAGGTATATAACATAGATTTTAGAGAGTGGCCATTATAATACTCCCCCTTCTTTTAATGCTGGTGTGCTGCTATGAATAATATTTCAAAGCACTACACAAAAAGGAAGAGCACTGAGGAACTCAGAAGAGCAAGGGCACTATCAGTGAGCTGTTTGTTAAGAAAGGCAGGAGGGACTTCATTCCTTAGTATCTTTGGGAATAGCCGATGGGCTGCATGCTGCTTTACAAGTGGCAAAGAAAGGTTTATTGCACATGAATATTCCTGCTGCAAGAATAGAAATTATGAGATATAAAAAAGGAGGGGAGAACCACCAGATTAAATGGCAAATAAATATGGCCTATATGCCAGTGGGTTTTAATACCTATTTCTTAGTGGCAATGCTCTCCTATATCTTTTTATTTAGCACTTGAAAATATGATGCCAAGCCTCTTATTTCCCTGTCTGATGCATGGTTTCATGGTTACATTAAAATGGAATTTGCGGAGTTCCCACAGTGGCTCAGTGCTAACGAACCTGACTAGAATCCATGAGGATGTGGGTTCAATCCCTGGCCTCACTCAGCGAGCTGTGGTGAAGGTTGCAGATGTGGCTCGGATCCTGTGTTGCTATGGCTGTGGTGTAGGCCAGCAGCAACAACTCCAATTCGACCCCTAGCCTGGGAACCTCCATATGCTGCGGGTGCGGCCCTAAAAAAACAACAAAAAAAAAAATTTTTTTTTTTGCATTTCTCAAGGCAAATGGATTTGAAGTCACTGTCCTAAAACATTTTTGATCTAAAAAACTTAACAAAGCCTAAATCCCCTCTAAGTCTACCTTAGACTCTTTTCTTGGTTAACTCCAAGAGGCTAGACAGTATGTGTACTGAAAATATTTCCTTTGTATCCAGAGCATTCATGATAAATAGCTTTCTGAAGTATAAGTATTATTTACTGAGAAACTGTCCTCCCAAAGGTGTTTTAAATTGGGTAGAAACTGTTGCTGGTCTTCAGTGGTTTACTTCCAAATAGTAATATATTGTATGTGTTGATTCATCTAAACAATAAATCAGGAAGCCGTCCTTGGGAGCCCACATCGGTCTGTTCCAGACACATTCCCCTACAAGCAGGATGTGTAATATCTAATAAGTGATTGAACAAATTATAAAATTATATGCAACACCCAGTCAAAAAATCAATACTGCAGAAGAATTAAATGCTTATTATAGTATAAAGAAGAAAATAAATAAAGGGAATGAATATTTTTCTAGCCTCCCCCCAGTGCAAAGTGAAATTAATCAGGAGTGGGTCCATTCATCCCTTCACCACTAAGCCATGAATGAAATATAAGAAATCAGGACTATGCACTTGGGATGGATGATCTTCTAAAGATTGTTTACCACAGCTCTCTTTTATTCACTGCAGCCTTTTCAGAGTCTTTCACATAATAGTTTTTTTCTCTGAGCTCATCCTAAAGTGAGCTTTCTACAATCAAAACTGTATTATCCAGGGTAATAAAAGTAATACTAGGTCCCAACTAGTCATAAGTGCCTATATTCAGTAGATATTAAAAGATGTATATCAGGGAGAAGTGCACAATAATTGGGGAGAAAAGCAAGAAATGAAATAAAATATTGTCTTCACAATAGCAGAAATTAGTGATGTATTTCTATTCAAACATAGATCTCTACATAAATGTGATATTTTAAGACATGCAAATGTAACAGCAAATTATCAATTGACAAGAAATAAAAATAATATTTGATCAAGGTATTAATTTTAATCAAATATGTTTTTCCTTTTCTAAAAGATTTGCTAATTTGGGAAAAAAAATATAACAGAGCTGTTTGCGCTACAATGACATTAAATTGTCAGACTTACGGAAAAAATAAATAAAAAGAAGCCCTGTATTGATCAATATATCAGAATCTGACATCTTTGCATATTATTACATTATGTGTCTTATTAGGAGATATGTTATTGTATATTTTATACTGAATCCATGAGTCTTTTAAAATTGTCTTTATGCAGTTTTGCTGGAGAAAGTATTTCCTTTTTGAGATGCACACAGCATGAAGGGACAGCCAGAAGAAAAGGAAAACCTCCCACAGGATTTCCATCCCACAACCCAAAATCCTGTGAAATTGGACTGTGATGATCATTATACAACTATAGATGTGATAAATTCATTTGAGTAATAAAAAATAAAAAAATAAAAAATAAAAACAGCTACTCAGACAAAAAAAAGAAAAGAAAAGGAAAGGAAAACTTTCTAGCATATAAAACCTAATACTTTTCAGACTACTTTCTCCTCTCTTATGGTCCTCTGATATCTCTATGATGTAGTTAGGGCAGGTAATGTTATCTTCATCTGATAGATAAATACATGAAGCCCCCGAAAGGTTAAGGGTAGTCAACATGTAGTAAAGGGAAGGGCTCAAGTGATTTATGCCACTATCTCATGAAAGCTACCCACGTGAGATTTTAAAAAGAGAGAGAAAACAGTTGGTGTGACATAGTGGAAAGACCACTGCATTCAGAGAACTGAGATCTCACCTTGGGTAAAATCACATCATTTCCCTTGGCCTCTTTTTCTCCCATAAACAGATTATATTACATGGATAGATGATAGAGAGACAGATAGATCCGTCTACAGTCATATTGTAATATAATTCACATAAAATTCACTTTTTTAAAGTATATACTTCAGATATTTTTAGTAGTTCACCAAGTTGCGCAATCATCAACACAATGAATTTTATAATATTTTCATCACTTCAAAAGAAACTCGTACATATGAGCAGCCCCTCCCCGTTTCCTCCCCAAGTTTCCTCCTCCATCCTTAGGCAATAACTAATCTGCTTTTTGTCTCTATAGATTTCCCTATTCTAAATTTTCATATAAATGGAATCATTCAATAGGTAGTCCTTTGTGAATGGTTTCTTTCACTTAGAATGTTTTCAAGGTTATTCTATATTGTAGCACGTATCAATGTTTTGTTCTTTTAATTAATGAAAATGATTTCATTGTGTGGCTATACCACATTTTGTTATCTATCAGTTGATGAACATTTGGGTTGTTTCTAATTTGGGGTTCTGATGAATAATGCCATTTCGAACATTTCTATACAAATTTGTGTGCTTGTGTGTGTGTGTGTGTGTATGTATGTGTGTGTGTGTGCAGAAGTTTTAGCTTGGACATTCGTTTTTATTTCTTTGGGTATATATCTACTGCTTGCTCAAATGGGAACCTCATGATTAACTTCTTGAGACACTGCCAGACAGTTTTTCTAAGTGGCTGTACCATTTATATTTCTACCAGCAATGTATGAGGATCCAAATTTCTCCACATCCTTGCCAACACTTATTACTATGATCTTTTTAAATAATACAATCCAATTGGGTATAAAGTGGTATCTGATAGCGGTTTTGATTAGCCTTTTTCAGGTGGCTAATGATGCTGAGTCTCTTTTCATGTGCTTACTGATCATGTGTACATATTCTTTGGATAAACATCTTTTCTGACTTTTACCTATTTTTAGAGTTATTTATCTACTTATCATTGAATTGTAAGAGTTTTTTAATTGTAGGTATAAGCCTCTTACCAAATATATAGATATGCAAATAGTTTCTCCATCCTATAGAGTTGTCTTTTCACTTTTATGGTGATATCTTTCAAAACATGAAAGTTTTTAATTTTGATAAAGTTCAGTTTGTCTTGCCTTTTGTCACTTGTGTTTTTGGTATCAGAACTTGGAAGGTTTTGCTTAACCCAAACTCTCAAATATTTACTCCTATATTTTCTCCTAAGAGATTTATAGTTTTGGCTCTTATTTTTAGGTCTTTGGTTCATGTTGCATTAATTTTTTGTGTATGGAGAAAGGGAGGAGTCTAGAATCATTTTTAACCTGTAGATACCCAGTTGTCCCAACAGTATTTATTAAAAAGACTATTTGTTTTCCATTGAATTTTCTTGGCACCTTTGTAGAAAATCAGTTGATTCTGTATGTGAGGCTTTATTTTTGAATTCTCAGTCTATTCTTATGCCAGAACTAAATCCATTTTCTCATAGGTACGAGATAGGAAATAAGGGTGTTGGTCTAGATAATTTCCATGGTTCTTTTGAATTCAGACATCATCTCTGATGGGAACTCAATAGCTGTGAGCTATAAAGACCTACCCCACAAGCATTCCCCCGTGGCCCCAGGGCACTGTTCCTGTTTCTTTTTTGACCTAAAATTTTCACTATAGGTTTTGTTTGTTTGTTTTTTATTACATATTCTTTTTTTTCCCCACTGTATAGCATGGAGACCCAGTTACACATACATGTACACATAATTTTTTCTCCCATTGTCATGTTACATTGTAAGTTAACTTAGAAAAGTGGTCTACTGTGTCCAGGCGGTAACATTTGCATCTCTGCATTTTAACCCTCAGACAGAAATTAACAGAAATAAGATGTTCATATTGACTCATCGTCTCGTTAGAAAGCATAGAAAATAGGAGGCACTTCAAAGGATGTGAAGCAGTGGTGGCAAAAGGTAAAAGTACAATGAAGCTACTCAAAGAAGAGATGCAGCTCAAGAATTGAATAATAAAACAATGTTCAGGAGAAGGAAGAAGGAAAAAAGTAGGGTGGAAGAAATAATTTTAGAGAAAAGCCAAACTAAGAAGCTGCTACAATTAATTAAACCCCCTATTTCTGAGTACCTTTAATTCAAAGTAAGGGAGAAAAGGAATTAACTCTTATGGTGTAATTAGAAAAGACAACTAGTTCATCAAGAGACACTTTAACAAGTTCTGAACTCCACAGGAATTTGTTCTTTTGACATTAACAATGTTTTGAATGAAATAAAATATAATATCTTTGATAACCCCCTTATAAGTTATACAAAATTATATTGGATCTTAATGCATGAATGATAACTTTTCTGAAGTTGTGAGATTACCTCTGTAGAGGTGATTCTCTGTCAGACCTGAATAATGATAACCAGATATGCCATTGTTATAGTATTTGACTTGGTACAGGGTTAAAGCAAGAGGAATAGACAGCCAATGAATCTGTTAATCTTTTTCTCTTAATTATAGTTAGCCAGAGATTAGGCAGAACTCCTAAAATAATACATATGAGTCTTTAGGATTATAATTCCCATGCACTGACAGCAAAACTAAGCAGCTGTGGAGAGAGGAATAATTTGTTCAAGCAGCAGAATAAGGAAGAGTAGTAGGGGGTCTTAAGATAGTGCTAGAACAGTGTTTCCTGAATGGTTCTCCAAGCACATTTATGAACAAATTGGAAATTAGACGACTTGGTTTGTGACAATAAAGTATCATTTCCTCACATTGTATTTTTCTGTAAATATTTTATTTTGCTGTTAATTAAGAATGAAAGATGTGGTTGGTATATAAATTCATGCAAAGTGGGAAACCACTAACCAGGTTTTTCTGACAAATAACCTTTGCTTTGATCATAATTAGTTAAATGATTAAAAAGTAGAAATGAGGGAGTTCCCATCGTGGCGCAGTGGTTAACGAATCCGATTAGGAACCATGAGGTTGCGGGTTCGGTCCCTGCCCTTGCTCAGTGGGTTAACGATCCGGCGTTGCCGTGAGCTGTGGTGTAGGTTGCAGACGCGGCTCGGATCCCGCGTTGCTGTGGCTCTGGCATAGGCCGGTGGCTGCAGCTCCGATTCAACCCCTAGCCTGGGAACCTCCATATGCCGCGGGAGCGGCCCAAGAAATAGCAACAACAACAACAAAAAAAAAGACAAAAGACAAAAAAAAAGTAGAAATGAGAAGCAAAGATAAAAAATATGCAAAGCAATAGCAATGTATCATAGTATAGAGCCTAACAATTATTAATTTTTTGGCTTTTTTAGGGTTGCACCCACAGCATATGGAGGTTCCCAGGCTAGGGGTCGAATCTGAGCTACAGCTGCCGTCCTACACCACAGCCACCAACAATGCCATATCCCAGCCATGTCTGCGACCTACACACAACAGCTCATGGCAATGCTGGATCCCTAACCCAGTGAGCGAGGCCAGGGATGGAACCTGTGTCCTCATGGATACTAGTCAGATTCCTTTCCACTGAGCCACGATGGGAACTCCCTAGAGCCTAACAATTATGATTCTGGGTTTAGAATGCAAAATATGACTTAGCTATAGAGTTTTATTTATAAGACTTCCTACTATAAGTTCTGCTCTTTCTCAGGTAATCAATCAATAACCAATAATTATATAAATATATATGACTATATATATGTATTTTTTTACTTCCTACTATAAGTTCTGCTCTTTCTCAGGTAATCAATCAATAACCAATAATTATATAAATATATATGACTATATATATGTATTTTTTTAATCCTCACAATAGTATTTGTAGTCCTTTATTAGTATAATCAAACTTCTGAGAATTTTAATCCACTTATTCACTGATTGCATCTTTCCCCCCCAATTTTTGTTTGTATTGTTTATGTCTCGTGTCTTTTTAGGGCCGCACCCATGGCATATGGAGTTTTCCAGGCTTGGGGTCCAACTGGAGTTGGAGCCACTGGCCTATGCCACAGCCACAGCAATGCAGGATCCAAGCCACATCTGCGACCTACACCACAGCTCACAGCAACACTGGATCCTTAACCCACTGAATGGGGCCAGGGACTGAACCCACAACCTCCTGGTTCCTAGTCGGATTTGTTTCCACTGCACCACAATGGGAATTCCCGAAGTATAGCTTAGATTAATGTCTTATGGTGCAGTGTTAAACTAGATGGAGAAGAAACCTTTTCACTAAGGATGAAGCAACACCTGGTAATGAAAGCACAGGGATAAGGGCAGCAGGATTGCATTTTTAAATGGCATTTAGTTTAATTCTATTCATGCTGCCTAACATTGGCCGGTAGAATTGGGGTAGAGCATTGTGGATATTAAAAACTACCTGCAAAGTTACTAGTCAAGAAGACATTCTTTTTAACAGAAATGGACACGAGTATATTAAGTACAGAGAAAGGCCATGTCAGCATGAGCTGGGATAGTTAGGTTTGAAAGGTTTGAGAGAATAATTTAAAAATAACAACTAAGCACTAGTGAGCACTTACTTTGTGCCCTGCACTCCCCCAAGAGCTGTGTATTCCTTAACTCATTTTCCCTTCACTGGAACACTGTAAGTTAGGTAATAGGACTATCCAGCTTTACCTATGATGAATGGAGTCAAAAGTTGTTAAGTCACTTGCCTAAGTTTACTTGACTATTAAGGGTCAAAGCAGGATTTGAACCTAGAAGCCATAGTCTTACCTATTTCATGAATATTGCGCTCCCGAAAACTTAAGGCACAGTGGAGAACTTGCAAGACTCAGAAGAATTTTACAAGCATAGAAAAGGGAAAACAGACCAAGAGAGATATGTTGAATTAGCATGGAAGCACCAACTCATTGCATTCTTTACCACAGTGTGGTGAGTTGGGTATTATTTTTCTCCATTGATTACAAAGTCAGGAGCCAAGTTTTACGAAGGTAAATAACATGCCAAGTGTATGTTGCTAGGGAGGGGCCATTTTTTAATGCAACCTGAGAGTTTTCTAAGATAATTCCAAGGTCTCTGTGCTTTTCACTGCTTAATACTAGAGGGTAGATGTAAAGGTAGAATTAAGGTAGTGAAAGAAACTGTCCTTTCAGAGGGAAAAATAGCTTATGACTGAGAATATGTGTAGTATCTAAAGAGCTGGAAAAGTACCTGCAACCAAATGACTGATGGAAGACTTGGTTGTCAAGCATACTAGTTTGAATAAGTAACATTAAATGTTAAAACAGGTAAGTGCTAAATTCTCAGATGTGTAATACACAGACACATACACACACTTTATTTCCAGCACTCATCATCACAGTTCAAGACCAAGTGTTCCTATCCAGATAATCTTATGATCTTAAACATAGTCTTTTAGGAACCGTGTCTTTTTCCATATCCTGAGACAGATACTGCCTACATCATTAAGGTCCTATTCATTTACTTACTAGAAAAACAAAGAGAAGGCAAGATCATACATGGGAGTTTCTATCAGCCAGTCTTAGCACTCCTTACTTCCACATACATTCCTCTGACCATAACCTTTGTTCCATAGTAAAAGGCATTAAAAAGAAAGAACTTGGAGTGCCCATCGTGGAGCAGCAAAAACAAATCTGACTAGGAACCATGAGGTTGCGGGTTTGATCCCTGACCTCACTCAGTGGGTTAAGGATCTGGCGTTACCGTGAGCAGTGGTATAGGTTGCAGAAGTGGCTTGGATCCCCTGTTGCTTCGGTTGTGGTGTAGCCCTGCAGCTACAGCACTGATTCAACCCCTAGCCTGGGAACCTCCATATGTCATGGGTGCAGCCCTAAAAAGACAAAAAAAAAAAAAAGAAAGAAAAGAAAGATTGGGTATTTAGGGAATGATTCTCTAAGGATTGCCATTTGAGTCAAAGAGGAAGAAAGAGCCAGCTTTGCAAAGATCTATAGAAACAGAATTCTAAGCAAAGAGAACCTCTGGTCCAAAAGCACCATAACACTGACAAGCATGGTGTTGGAAGGAACTGACAGAAGTTTAATGTGGCAGAAAATGGGGTCTCAGATGAAACTGAAAAAGGCCTTGATCATGAAGGTCCTAGTTACCGTTAATAAAGAATGCTGATTTTATTCTTAGTATGCTGAGAAACCTTCAGATGTATTAATCTGCAAGTGGTATGATTTAGTCACCTCCACTCTCAGTCCCTCCTGGAGCCTTACTAGACCACTCCAGAACATCATCATTGCCCCCTTCTCCACACCCCAGAGCATTTTCCTTTGTTTCAGTCACATCCATTACTAGTTACCTGGAAGTATGGATGTGTGATTTCCTCAACCCAAATGTAACCTCCTGGAGAGCAGAGACTTCTGTTTAATATGTGGTGCCCTCGGTAACAAGCGCAGTTCCAAGAAAGCACTTAGATTCAGCATAAGTGCATGGATAAATGAATGATGGATAAAGGAAGGAAGGAAGGGAGGGAGAAGAAGGAAGGAAGGAAGATTAGTTAAAGGGAGAGAGAGCAATATTCTCTCATATGCAGAGCCTGCAACATCCTTCTCACTCTCACTGTCATTTGATCCACAGGAGCACAGGAGCACGATGGGTACATGGGGAAGAGTTTGGTAACTGCACAATAATGAGAAGCTAGAGATTAGCAAAAGACTCAAAGAAATGAAGATTTTTGAGGCTGAGTGCTGGGAAGAATAATGGAGCAACTTTGTAAATAGGGGTTGGGATGAAGAGCCAATTTGGAGTAGGGGAGGGAGGTGGTAAGAGAAAGCTAGGTTCTGATTCATCCAACAAAAGGCAGAACCAAGTGGAATGCCCAGTAGGCAAATAATTAAAGGTTAAGTTGTGCGGTACAGACAGAAAAAGCTGCAGGAGTTCAGAGAAATCTAATAAAGAAAATGGATTTGGGGCTGAGGAATGAGAATAGACACTGGGATAGCAAAAAGTTAGACTGCTGGGCAAAAGGACACAAAATATTTACTGAAAATAATGTGAGACTGCAAAGACAAGACAAACTAAGTAATGGAAAGTAGGAAGATATCAGGGTATATTAATTAAGAGGCAATAAATTAGAAATAGACCAAGGAATAAAAAAACTAAGAAACCGTTATCCTCTGTTTGTTTAATTAAAAGATAAAATTACTGCCCTGCTGCTCACTGACCATTTCTGATTTCCCACCTCCAGAGTGGGCAAAATAGGTCTCTGTTACAGATTGTGTTTCTGGCTCCCTTGATGTTGGGGAAACTCATGTGTCTAGTTCAAGACCCGTGACTGTGGCTTAATATTTGATTGCCAGTACAAGACTCTGCAGAATTCTTTCCCCCTTCTGGCATAGTAACTGGCACTGTTCACGTAGCTGCCTGTCTCATCATCCTGGGTCCTTGAGTGACACGTATAACACATGAGAAATAGATCTTTGTTGTTTTTAAGCCACTGAGATATAGAGGTTGTTTATTGCTGCAACCTAGCATCTTATCCTGACCAGTGAATCCAACATCAATGAGGAAAGATAGATTTGGAATGAGATTGACTCTTGATTGGAAACAGTGGAGAAACTGAGTCATTAAAGAAGGCAGAGACACAGGTTGGCAAGTGATCACTGACTGCTATCATCTAAAATGTTTGTGTCCTCCCTACAAAATTCATACGTTGAAATCTAACCTCCAAGGTGATGATGTTAGGAAGTGGAGGCCTTTAGAAATGATTAGATCTAAATCATAAAGGTGGGGCCAGCATGAGTGGGGTTTAGTGTCCTAATCTAAGAGAGTCCAGAGAGCTAGTGCGCCCCTTCTGCCAAGGGATTTTATAACAAAAAGACAGCCATCCCTGAGGAAATGTCTCTCACCAGACACCAAACCTGTTGGTGCCATGATGTGGGATTTCCCTGCCTGCAGAGCTCTGAGAATAAATTTCTCTTGTTTATAGGCCACCCAGTTTATGGTATTTTTGTTATAGCAGCCCATTGACTGAACCCGTGACTAAGACATGGACCAGGAGTCTAATATGCTTATCTCAGAGGCCTGGAAGTGGGGTGGTCCTGGAAACACAACCACAGATGTGTGCACCTACTCATCCATGCTCCATGGAGTGAGAAGCCGGATGGGCCATCTCCTTCAGGAAGACTGGTCAGCTCCTCAGAGTGCTGGCTCTGTCACTCTCCCTGCCTCTTCTTCACAGCTAACACGAGTTAGTCTGACTTAACTTGCAGATCGAAAAGTTGGGAGGACAGTGACCAGTGCTTCCAGATTTCCAACTCCACGATGCCACAACAAAGGATAAGAAAGAGCCAGAGATAATCCGAACCAAAAGTGTAAAGTAGAATGATCTGTAAACAGGGAGAGTAAAAGGCTTGAATGGCTTCTGACAAGAAGGATATACTTAGGAAGATAAAACCAAGCTTATAAGAATAAAGTAGAAATTGATTTTCCATATGAGGCCTACAAATACAGCAACAAGTAAAAAAAAAAGTGAGAGATGTGCAATATGCAACATAGTGCATTTTTTTTTTCCCATGGAGGGATGGGGAGGAGGGCAGAAGGGCAAAGAAATGAATGTCTTTTTTAGCTAAATCTTTGATGACTTGTAGTGACCTAATTTTAGATTTACAGAATTATACTTAAAACTGCATTTAAGATAGTGCTCTTAATATTTTAGATGGAATTCCAAGATTCATGTGGACCTTAAATAGGAAACATTAATCAGCTTTTATTTATTTTTGAAACTCAAAATCATGTTTTTAAAAAAGAAAACTTTGTTTTTCTTTTTAAAAGAGGAAAGTGAAACAAGCTAGTGAAATTCCTTCTGTTAGAAAATTTGTTTCACAAAAAGAGAAATCTCCCTGCCTAACAGGCCCACCAGGGGAGATGCTCAGTTTGCCATTGAATTGTAGCTGAATCAGATGTGTGAGGATCGCACCCTATCAAAGTCATGCTCTTTACCCACTGGCCATGAACCGAGAGCTCAAAGCGTGCTGGTCATCTTTTAATAGACACATGTTTTGATAGCTGGATGGATGGATGGACAGATGGAAGAGTGTATGGATAGATTTATATAAAGAGGCAGCTTGGTGTCTTGAAACAGCATAAGCTTTGTGTAAAACAAACCTGAACTTGTGCTAAAAGCAGTCTAATGAAGAGTTCAAACGCTAAAGTCAGACTGCCTTAAATTTTGTTGCTGCCATTTACTCCTATGTGGCCTTCAGCAAGTTCCTCACCTTCCTGAGTCTCCAAGTTGCCATCCATAAAAGGAGAATTTGAATATTATAAAGGGTGTGTGGAAGATATATAATAACTATTGTCATTAATCTCAGTGTTCTCTGAATTTCTTATTTAAAAACATATCTCAAAAGTATTTCTCTTTCCCTATATTATAATTATTTATGATTCAGACCCTGATTTGGAGGAATGTCACTTGTCCTCTTATGTTTGGTGACCTGTAGGATGGGGTCCTAGCTTATCTCAGAAATTCTTCTGTCTCCAAAGCATCCACTTACAAAGGTCTCAAATTTTAACACCTGTCCTACAGAGGTAGGGAATGGCAGAAGGAGTGAAAACAATCAAGCCAATTGTTTGGAATTATATAAATGAAATTAAATGTTTTGACTTATTTTTCTTATTTCAAGTAAGAGTGTAGGTGTTAAAGAAATGCTTAAAACAGTGTAAATATGCTAAACAAATTTAACCAAGGAAAATCATGCCATCCTGAATTCATAGGAAAGTTTTTTTGTCGTTAGAGGGTAAAAAAGAATTTACTTTACAATATAAAATAAATAGCAATTGTTCACAGTACTATTTATTGATTCCATACTAAATCCAATGCTAAACAGTTTACAATGATGATTATGTTTACTGCCTCAAAAAGGTTCTACAAGTTTACTATCCTGTTATCCTCATTTTGCTGAAAAGGAGACTGAGGCTTAAAGGGCTGCAGTGCACCCACTTTCTGTCACAGGACTAATAGGTGAAGTGAAGCAGGATCTGAACATAGGCAGTCTGGTTCCAGAGCCCAGGCTCCTTACTACTACACTAAATTGCCTCTCAGATAATCATCGTGTGTTAAATCCATCCGGATGGGACCTTGGAGAACATACAATCCTGTCTCTTTGTATTACTGCTTGTAAATGTAAAACAGAGAGAAGTTAAACGATATGCCCAAGGTTATACACTTCAGTCTTTTCCTCAACATAATACATGCTCGTTTGAAACACATTTCTAGGATTTATACAAACTAATGGCATCATCATGGCATTTTTTAATCGAATGCCCAATAAAAGAATCATTTCATCTTGTTTTTCCCTCTCATGCCCATGAACGAAATGCAAAAATGTATTGCGAAGCCAAAAGAGGCCTTATCTTCTTTACTAATGGCCTGCTTTTTCATAGGAGAAAAACCATCCTTAGGCTGACTTTGTTTAAAATGAAATAAGTGTGTGGTCTTTTTCTTGTGAAGAACCTCTTTGAGGCATTAAGGGAAAAGATGTCCTGACTTCTAAGTCATGTAACTTTATAACTTACAGCCAACACATGACTTTAAGTTAACCTTTCCTACACTGTCAGTCTTCTATATTTTATAAAGTTCCCCATATCACTGCAGTTCCAGCTAGAAACCAATGGGGCTAAAAGTGCTTTGCCTTTTCAAGAGGCACACTGATTTTGTTTTTAACTGTTATTTTTTTTGTTTTGTTTGATCAAGTTTTACTCTTGGTTTATTTGGACACTTGAAGAGATGTTTACAAGGATATATAGTTATCTGAATGATATGATTTTTAAAGTCAAGGATAATTTTTCTTGAAAGTCTAAGATGGGGTGACCTCTACTTTTTAGAAAACCAGACAGCAAGAACAGCTCTGGATCATTTTCCTTGAAAGTTACATATCATGACTAAACACAATTTAAAACTCCATCCATTAGATAAAAATTTCTGTTAAAAAGTTCTACACAAGAGCTTATTCTGGTAAAACTAAAGGGCCAGCTCCTTCACCAATCTTGCAACCTTAGTTGAGTTACCTGAACTCTCTGAACCTCAGCTTCTCTACCAGTAAAGTGGAAGAGATAACTGTCTATCCACAAATTTTGTATAAGGGTGAAATGCTCTGATACAGATAAAAATATCTAAGACGATCCATGTTAACAAATATCGTGTTATCTTTTTGAGTTTAGTATCCAATTACAATACATTCATCTAGTCCTGAGACTTCAATTGCTACCTTTAGGCATATGATGGACAAATATTTTTGCAGCCCTGACTCTCTTGTTCTGAATATTTATTCATTCCTTTAATACATATTTATTGAGTATCCACTAAGTATCAGGTATTGGTCTGGGTGCTGGAGTAACAGAAGTGAACAAAACAGATTAATGAAAGTTCCATTATTGAGTTTACTTTCTATTAGGAAAACATGATAAGTAAGTAAATATATTTAGTTTACATTTAAGTGCTCAGGTTTAAAAAAAAAAAGAGCATGGAGGTGATGTAGGACTTATTAAGACATTTTGGACAAATATTAAGAAGTAGGGCATAAATATTACAATTTTAGATAGCGTGATCAAGGCAAGTTTTCCTAAGAAGGCAGCATTTTATGACAGTGTGAAAGATATGAGGAAGTAAATCCTATGAGTATCAGATCAATTCTGACATATCACAACAAGCAGTTATTGAGCACCAACCATGTAGTATGTATTTTAGGTATCTCCTTCACTCTGTATGTCCAAATTTAATTCATCACCTTCTCTCCCAAACCTATTCTATCTACAGGGTTTCTGCCACCACTGTTCTTCTAACCACCCTGGCAAGCAATTAACTGTGTCCTAGCTAATGTTTCCTTTACGTCCCTCTGTCCACACACACCAATGTCCATCTGCTCAACAGCCAAGTCCTACAAAATTTACCTCCGTAATTCTTTCTGGTCTGTTCTGTTCTTTTCCATTTCTGTTGATACCCGTGTATTCCAGACTCAAACTATTTTTTGCTTGGACTACTTTAATAACTACCTAGCTGTTACCTCAAAGTCCAATCAGTGGAAGTTGATCCAATCTCCCTAGTCAATGGGTTTGTCAGTTCTCAGTGTCAGAATCTTCAGCAACTCAGTGGCTGAATAGTATCCAGGCTCTGAGTCAGCTCACTCAGATTCCCTTGGCCTTCTTATTGAAATGGGGGAAGAGGGATGGTACAGCATTGATATTCTTTCAGTATAGCCTCCAAGGGCGGAATGGAGCAAGGCCTCGTCCCAGTGGAAACTTACGCATTGCCATGACCACCTGCAACAGCAGACTTCTTTTATTGCCATTGCTGTGTCACATGTTTGTGCTTATACCAGTCATGGGAAAAAGGAAGACCAATCAACACGTACCATCTTAATACTCAAGCTTTCAATATCTGAACAGAATCAAGGATTCTTTAACAAGGAAGGAAAGTAGGGACCAAACCTGAGTTCTCATGGATCCTAGTCAGATTCGTTTCTGCTGAAGCAAGATAGGAACTCCTATTATTTTTTTTAAATGAATTAAATACAAAATTTTAAATGCCTCAGTTTTAGTTTCTACTATGAAAAATATCAAAAGATATAATTTGCATAAATAAAAACTCGTTGAGGTCCTCAATATTTTTTAAGATTATAAAGGGTTCTTGAGATCAAAAGGCTTGAGATGTGTTGCCCAGCCTAGATTACAGTCTCCTCTACCTGCAATGCTGTGTCCTCCATCACTAAATGCTTATCATAAAAGACATGCCAAATGATCTTCTCCTGTCCTTAGAAGTAAGCCCTTCTTCCACTGAATCCCTATGCATTAGTTTTCTGTTGCTGCAAAACAAATTACCCTAATATCTGTCAACTTAACACAACAATATTCATTACCCCATAGCTTGTGTTGGTCAGGAATCTGAATGTGGCTTAGCCATGTGCTTCTGACTCAGGATCCCTCCCAAATCTGCAATCAGATGTTGTCTGGGGCTGTGAGTTCCTAGGGTTGAACTGGGGGTGGAGGGGACAGTGTCTATACTCACTCACATGGCTGCTGACAAGGCACGGGTCCTTCTGGGCTCTTGGCTAAAGTCTCCTCACCAAAAGGTAGCTTGCTCTCTACCTCAACCCCTGAAGAAAGATTTCACATAGAAGCGGGGTGGAGGGAGAGAGTGAAGCCAGAGTATTTTTATAACCTAATCTTGGAAATGACATCCCATCATCATGTCCTGCTCTTTCTGGGACCCAAGGCAAAAGGAAAATGTAAAGTCTCCAGCACAAAAAGCAGGAAACAAGTTCTATCAAAGGCTTTTTTTCCTTTCTTCTGTTAATCTTTTTCTTCAGTTGCCATGGTGATTTTTATTTGCTCTGTCGTTCTGAATAGAGAAAGATTAAAATGTTTAATTATTAGCCTGTATTTTACTGTTAATTTTTAGGTTGTACAAAGCCAGGTTTAAATGCAAATATAAGAGCATTAAATTTGTGTACAGGATCACTGCACAATTGTGCTGTGTAGCTCATACATGCACATACTGTTTTGTTCTCACCAGAACAGTAGAAACTGTTGCATAAAACAACCTCAACTGTTTTTTATTTCATCTCTTGATATTCACACATTCTAGCAACCCTCTCTACCTTCAGTGGACTGACAAGTAAGCAAGGACTTAAAGGTAAAATAACTATGGGTTGCCTTTGCTCATTCTTACAAAGTCATAATTAATCTGTGTCGCAAGTGGCTGACTACTCCAGGAGAGTAACAAGAAAAAAGTGAAAATATGATAGAGTTCCCTGATCATTTTTATTTCTCAGGATGCCACTGCCTTCTTTCTGTGTTCGTGTTTTTTGGGGGTTTTTTTTTTGCCTTTTCTAGGGCCACTCCTGCGGCATATGGAGGTTCCTAGGCTAGGGGTCTAATCGGAGCTGTAGCTGCCGGCCTACGCCAGAGACACAGCAACACAGGATCCAAGCCACGTCCGCAACCTACACCACAGCTCATGGCAACGCCAGATCCTTAACCGACTGAGCAAGGCCAGGGATCAAACCTGCAACCTCATGGTTCCTAGTCAGATTCATTAACCACTGAGCCACGACAGGAACTCCCATTCTTCTTTCTGTGTTCTTAGCAAGTTCTGATTCAAAAGAAAAGGACGTCTTGTTGGGCTGTCAGGGCCTCCTCCACTTATTCAGGTGTAGAAGTAGCCCACTTAGTTTGTACTTGCCTCGAGCCCCATGAATTCCTGTGAGTCACAGGGCCACCTGAATCCTGTATTCATGGGGTACTTAGAACACTTATATAGGAATGGAGTGGCCAAGAAGGGAGGCAGACACACATACTGACTCTCCTTCTTCTGCTCATGCACACACTCCATTGTTATCACTTTCATTGTATCACAATGAAATCCAAAGATAAAATTTCAAGACAACAGAACATTAAACCAAATGCAGGGAGTATGTGGACAGGTCACATTCCCATGAAGCCAGCCCTGCCTATCACTTTTGCTGTATCAGAGGAGAGTCTCTTGTTCCCGCCCACACTCAAGTGGACAGGATTACGTAAGGGTGTGGATTCCAGGAGGCAGGGGTCTTTAAGGGCCATGTTAGATGCTTCCTACCTCATCTAGGATCATTTTTCTCTTTGGACTTGTTCCCTTCGCCCTGGTACTCTGTACTTACCTATATGCATGTTATCTTGGGGACTATACCTGATGGTAATCACCTTCAGGGCAAGGTTCCTCTCTGATAAATACCCTGGAACTCTTTTGTCATATGAAACATGTAAGCATTGAAAACATGCTTATGAAATGAGTGAATAAATGATGCAGTAGAAGTGTAATTTATTCCCTGGGGAGTGGTCTTTGTGAAAAACAATCAAATTGGCCATATTTTCCTCAACTGTTGCCAGATCTTATGGCTGCCTGCCTTTGTGATTTCAGATTTTTATCTTTCCACAAACCACATATTCTGATTTCTCTTTTTACTGCTTTGTCATGTAGTGTCCTCTCTTCAAGCATAGGTTCTTTTCTGACCCCTCAGAAATCATATTTAGGTTATTGTCACGGGTAAATTATTGTACTTGAGAAGAGAATTAATGATACAAAGGACAGCTGGAGCATATCTGGAGAAACTGTTCCATTAGCATTTACATTTTTATTTTGGGCCGCATCAAAATGGCAGGGGAGCGACGCCCTTTTAATGGTTCGCACATGTGGTCAGGCATTGTGTGAGCAAATAATGCTTCCCAGAGCTTGTATTCACTTTTCAGAAAAAGAAAATAAATATGAGCAGAAGCCTTTGTAGATCTAAGCATTTTCTTCGGTTTTCTTCATTGGTCTATTCCACAATGCATAAGCTTTCACTTCCAGATCTGTTTCAAGGGTCTTTTATAATGACAGAAGCTAAGTCTTTGTTTCCAAGGAGCAGAACACAAAATGCATCAGTGTGCCATTTAAGAAGAACTATTTTGTCAGTCTTGTTTATGCACTCAAGATAATACAGTGTTTTAAAAAAAGGTTGGACCCATCCTCTGCCTGTTTATTCAATATAAACAGAAGCATCCCTTTTGACGTTGTAAGGACAGGATGTGTGCTAATTTCACCAAGTAAAAGCCACTCCACTTGGCTATATAAACCTGTGTCTAGAGCAGCCTTGCTGCTTCACAATATTGTGAAAGTGTATATAAAAGATAATACAATGATGTACATCAAATATTAATGTGTGCTGACACGCAGTCATCTATTACAGCGGCAAAGGGCCCACACTGAGGGGCTCTAGGGTTCTGCCTTTCTTCACCTTTGTCATCTTCATATGTCAGCTCTCCCCCCTCCTCCCCTGTCCAAATAAAACGAAGTACTTGGTACCCTTACCAGCAACTCCATGCAAGTGCTGGCCACATAGTGACTGGTGGCCTATTTACTTACACCAGAACACCTGTCAGCTAATGTATGCTCAAGAGAGGGGTGGTATGTCTTGTTTCAGATTGATGAGGCTGCGAACTGAGCAAAAGTGAGAGCCACACAGGGGACTGGAGGAGGGGTGCAGAAGTCCACAAGCAACATGGATTTCGTTCTTTACCAATTTCTCACCAACTTTTCAGTGATAAATGCATTGCCTTTTTATCATGTTTCATGTAAAAATGTATGAATAACCAAGCAACAACTCAACCCTGCAGTTTAGGAGTAAATGTTAGTTAAATAGTTTAGTCGAGTGTGTATTTTTCTCTTTGTGCAAAGTGACAAAAGCAGTTGTGCTGTGACCAAGTACTGCCTTACGGCGTTCCTCCTTTCCCCTGTGTATCACACCCCCCCTAGCCAGCACCCACTCATATCCTGCTTCATTTTAGACTTGTACCACACCTAGATAGGAAGGAAACACTAGGAATCTGTTTATGCATTTCTAAATCTCCCAATTTAAAAAGATATATGCCAAAAATCAATGTCTTGCTTCCAGACAGATTTTGCTATTATAGTGGCACAACTTCAGATCTCTTCCCAGTGAAAATGCAAGTACTGAATTTTATACCCCATAACAATATGCTGAAGCAGACATTTTGCTTTTCATTACACAGAAAAACATTTCTACTCTTTAAAACTGTGCCTAAGTAAGAGTTTCACCATCTTCTCAAATTTGAACTGTGCTGTTTTCCATGTCTTCCCCATCTAGCAGCTGTTTTTGTTTCTGTTTTGTTTTGTTTTTTCAACAAAAGCCCAATATAATGAAAGACCTTCCTGTGTATAGAATTTCTTCCTCAGCTTAAGATCTTACCCGGCACCAACTTAACTAGTAATCTCACACTTGATCATTGGCCCATATCTCATCATTTCTGCTTAATAATTCAAAATCTCAATAGAAATGCTTTAAACTGAAATTGAACCACCATTAACAGTTCTAGAAAAGTAGACATCATTCAAGCAAAACAACCATAGTCACCGTCTCAGTCACCAACTCAACACCAGATAGAGCTTAAAGTCTGGATCTATCACTGACTGCTGATGCATTTTCTCCAGATCAAGTATTGAGTCCCGACGAAGTAAACTTCTGATCACCTCCCTTCACCTGGACATCAGTGTAGTTCCTTTACATCAGGCAATAGTATATCTCATCCCTTCCCTCTTTTTTTTCAGGCCTCTCTGCTCCTCATTAATTTTCTCACAGTCAACCAGCCAGCTCTGGCCCCCTGTGGTTATAGGAAATTATCCATGCAATGAACTTAATTTAGAAAACTCAGCTGCATAAAGAAGTGGCAACATTATTCTTCTCTGAGTCCCATCTATGTTTACTTTCACGCTAAAGCTTCTCAATGGTCATTGACAAAGAAACAGAGACTGAATTTTAAATCTTTTTCCAGAAGCTATTGGACAAAGGAACAGATAAATCGGAAGTTATATTCCAAATTACATGCTTAATCCCATCAACCTTAGTGGGTACTTAATGTGGAAACACTTGTAATACAACATCGACCATATACTCTCAGAGTATATACTTTAAAACTTGTGTCTTTAATATTAGAAAATATTAAACACAGTTTACATACTGCTATACACAATTTACAATAGGTAAATTCTAACTCAAGTTTTGATTTCTCATGGTAAGATAACTGTTTTAAAGTGTTTTTTTTTTTACTTGCTTAAATTTAAAAAATTAAAAAACATTTAGATTAATGGCAGCATGATTAGAATTAATCCACTGTCTTCCTAAATGACTACTTAGAAATGTAGACATGAAACATTTATTTGAACATTGTTTTAAAGATCTTTTGAAGAAATACCAGTGTCCTCCACATGCCTGACACAGGTCTATGGAGAATGACAGTAACATAAGAAAGCATCACGGCACAGTGGTAATGAACCCAACTAGTATCCATGAGGACTTGGGTTCAATCTCTGGCCTTGCTCAGTGGGTTAAGGACCCAGCGTTGCCTTGAGCTGTGGTGTAAGTCGCAGATGCGGCTCAGATCTGGCGTTGCTGAGGCTGTGGCGTAGGCCAGCAGCTGTAGCTCCAATTCAACCCTTAGCCTGGGTAGTTCCATATGCCTTGGGTGTGGCCCTAACAAAACCAAAAAAAAAAAAAAAACGCATTCTACTTAATGTGATACTTTTCACAGCTTCTCTTTGATTATCCTCTTGCAAGGGCAAGAACTTACCATATACAAAACATTGAAGGGTACTCAGGATTTTTTTTACAGACTACAATCTTATGCTACATTTAAATTGAAATAATGTGTTGGCTTAATACAGCTCGTGTTGACTTAATGCAAATTGTAGCAAAATGAAAAGCAGGAAGAATCCGTAAAATACAATTCCATTGTAGTATTTCTGATAAATCGACCATGGAAAATTCTCATATATGGGAAATATATTCAAAGTTGTCCCATGAACTTAAAAAAAAACAAAAACAAAAAACAGGAATACTGTGCTTTAGCAGTAATAAATACATGTATAAGAGACATTTACTGTCACAAAGTTTATTTGTGAGTTGGTCAGGCTCTGGTCCCAGATTCCTCCCCTCTGCAGTGTTCTTTCACAGAATTTCAGAGGAAAGACTCTATTTAGTGTTAATCTTTCTTTAACATTCTTCTTAATTACTTTGAAGTGTGTGGTTATCTTTAATCAATGAGACTTGCTAGACCCTCCTCCAACCAGTGTAGTCTGTCCCAAATTCATGCAGTCTAAGGAGAATAGAAACATCACTAAAAAGAAGATTATAAATGTGGTGAGGGGAAAGATCTCCCAGTTTAATACTGTGTCCAGCCGGCAAAGTTAATGAAACTTTGCCCTACTAATAAAACAACTAGAAATATAGATGGGTGACAGATAGATAGATACATGGCTATTTTTCTTAACTACCAACACTTGCAGATATTATACTAACTAAAAAGCCAATAAAACTGGATTTCAAAATGCACTCAAAACTCACCAATTCTTTGCTTATAGAAACAAAGGCTACCCACCCCTATATCCAGCCTATTTTGAAAAACATAAGGACAAACCAATCAGAAAATTGGGTGGTCCTCTCTGCATAGATCACTGCTGCTCTCAGAGAAAGCCCAAAGGCTGCTACCCTCCTCCTCTTTCCCATGATCACCTCTCTCTCTCAACCTGCAGGCAGAAGCTACAGCTCCTAGAATATAACTAGGCAAGAAGTGGGAGATACCTTGTGTTGGTGTAGTTCCTACAAGAAAAAAGTGCCACAGGCAGAGGAGGTGGGAATATAGAGAGAGTCATGAATGCTGGGTGTTTCCATGAGTGTCGATTTTTGTGGACTCAATCTATCCAAAGTGTCTTAGAGGAAGGTGGGAAGCCTGGCTCTTTTAGATAAAAATCTAGGCGTTGGACACCAGACTAAGAAATGTGGCCATCAAACCAGCACTCAGATATAGACATGAAAAAGGAGTATGTAAATGTGAAAAAGGGAAGGGAATTGGATAAATCACAATCCACATGCCACCCATATTGACAAACTAGTTTTAGGTCAATAAGAACTTGTTCTAAAAATGAGTAAGCAGGCCAACAAGCCAACCCCCCAAAATTCCCTACGTCGTCTCTATTTTTCACATTTTAGAACATAGGGAAATCCAACATAATACTTAATATGCTCATTGGGAGATAGCTACCTCATAGGGTTATTGCAATGAGATCAAGACTATAATACATTGAAAGCATTTAGTTCCTGGCAAGTGGTAAACATCCAATAAAGAGTGAATATTATTATTGATGATAATAACAATAAGAGATAATCAAAAAGCTCTTTCTTGAGTATAAATGTCCAATCCCAAAACAACCAAGTGCAGATTAAAAGAAAAAATTCCCAGGCAGCATCAATGAATTAGTGAATGCAGGTCCACTCTAAGACATATCCTGGGAAATGTTTTTTGGGGTTTTTATTTTTTATTTTTTTATTTTTTGCTTTTTATGGCTGCACGTGCAGCATATGGAAGTTCCCAGGCTAGGGGTTGAATTGGAGCTACAGCTGCCGGCATATGCCACAGTCACAGCAATGTAGAATCCAAGCCACATCTGCGACCTACACCACAGCTCATAGCAATGCCAGATCCTTGAACTACTGAATGAGGCCAGGGATCGAACCCACATCCTCATGAATACTAGGTTCTTAACCCAATGAGCCACAATAGGAACTCTGGGCAATGTTTTTAATAATAAAAATAGAAAGAAAGAAAGAAAGAAAGAAAAAGTGACATACATCCAGGTAGAAAGAATTATCTACTCTCAAAAGGTTCAATTAAAAAAAAAAAAAACCACTATTGGAGTTCCCACTGTGGCTCATTGGGATGGGAAGCATCTGTGCAACACCAGGACACAGGTTCAATCCCTGGGTGGGCAAGTGGGTTAAGGATCCAGCATTGCCACAGATGTGTAGGCAGAGTAGGTCGCAACTGCAGCTCAGATCTAATCCCTGGTCTGGGAACTCCCCATGCTGTGTGGCAGCCAAAAAAGGAAGAAAAAAATAGCACTACTAGTATGTTACAGAATTAGAGACTTTTTTATAGGGATAAGACCTTACACATGTGTGGGAGCTGCTGAAGACGTAACATGGCTGCTGTCTCTGTATCTGGTTTTGGCCCTGAGGGTGCTATGGGTCAGCAGGTGCTTTGATTTGGAAGAAAAGCTGGGTGTGGGACAAGGAAGACAACAAGAACCAAGTGGAGCACACATCTGCCTTTCACAGTCTCCAACCTCAATGATGCAGGTGACTTGCAGAAGTTGATACCTTATGTTATGGAGCTGCATACCCACTGGCTCAGGACTCAGAGAAGCTGATGGAGGAAATCTAGTGGGAGCTTGAGATGCTGTAGGCTGCACAGCTGCCCCCCAATAATGAAGTGAGGTAGCAGCAGATCAGCAACAGTCAGTGTGCCTGCAGCTGCTCCTGCCTTCTATGTCACAGTAGAATGGCTCTGCTTTACTTCTAGCTGATTCTCTGGTGACCCAGAACCAGCGAAGGAAAGCAATTTCTGAGAAATGGAATTCTAGTTTCTTTACCTGCAAAAGAACAAAATGAGAATGACCTCAGACTTCTCCTCTGCACATTTAAATTCCAGAAGACAGTGGAACAATAACAACTGATTTAGGAGAGAAATCAGCTATAAGCAAAGGATTTAGTTCCTGTATTAATTATTTTTTCATATTTGAAGACATCTGTCATCTTCAGCTCACTCACATTTTCAAAATCTTCTTGGGCTTTGCACAACTTCATCTGCCAGTGTTCTTTCTCTGTTTGCACTCCTTTTCCAATAGCTCTTGAGAGGCTCCTGGGGCAGGTCTCCAAGTTTCACACTTCTGCTTGTGTCTTGTCATTCTTATGGTACATGGATTCTGGACCTTACACTAATAAATTTTATCTTTCTATCTCTTCTTTTCATGTTCAGCCACAGTCATCCTTTAAATCAACTTCTGGTGTACTATGGCTCTTTCTATGAGGGGCCCAAATTTACCACAGAATTGGTAGCTAAAAAGACAGCCTTTAGGTCATCCACGCTTTGTTGATTAACAAAATTCCAGGTCCTCTTGAGTAATTGCCTTTTTGATTTCAATTACTGCCCTGCTTTTCTTCATGTGATTCATAAATTTGTTTCCCAGTTTCAGGCACTATAGTTACCCCACAAATTATAAGTATTTATAATATATGTTTTTTGGTTTTGTTTTTATCCTGCTTAAATCAATTACTGTAATGGATAAGTTCAATGTTGAGTTTTAGGAGGACAAAATACTAGCACTTGCATTGTTTTCTAATGAAAATCAATGGGATACATCAGCAAGATACTATAGAACAATAACAACAAAAATAAAACAGTACAAGTCAATTTTGTATGATCTTTGTAATATGAACTTTGGTCTGTATAATACTAGGGCATAGCTCTTTCTTTGGTATCATTTGGGAGCTATAGGGAAGCTCTTCTCACCAAGATTCAAATAGTTCTGACTTCCCACTGATAATAAACAAATGACAAATTCAGGTTTTGTTTGTTCGTTTGTTTTGTTTATTTTTAGGGCCACACCAGCAGCATATGGAAGTTCGCAGGCAAGGGGTCAAATCGGAGTTAGTGGCCTGAGTGAGGCCAGGGATCAAACCCAAATCCTCATGAATACTAGTCAGGTTCTTAACTTGCTGAGCCACCATGGGAATGCTTTGCTTTCTACGTAGTAAGTTAAATTAACCAAAATGCTTCTAAAATATCTATATCCTCTAGGCAAACTACCCTAGGTAATAAGCCTCAACTCCCAATGCCTTATCTGTGGTTCCCATTGGGCCAACCCAGCCACCAGGGAAGGACTCACTCTCCATGACCTGCCCATTTGGAGCAGACTCCCAGGAGGCCTTCATCTAATTCTTTCTTCAGACTAGACTTTGAGAAACATTATTATGAAAGAGGATTTATGGCATATATGCTGGTTGATCAACAGAGGATAAGAACTGCTGAGTCTGCTCTGAAAAATGGTAGTTCTCTGGGCTCCCAACATGTTTCATCTGTTTTATCCTTTAGCATTCCCCATGTACTCTCATTTTTCTTTCTCTTCACATTTCCCCCCTTAGTTCTACACTTCTTTAAGGGGGTAGAGAATTCCAGAGCCTTCAATAATTAAAATTCCTTTTTCTTCCTTTGAATCCTGCTTCACCCGATTTCTTCTAAGGTCCTGTGATCAGTCCTTATGGAAAGTGACTGGTAAAATAAAAGGAAGTTGAGTAAGTAACTCTTCCTATCCTGGAGTAGGATTAGTGAGATAATTTAGGAAGATAGACAGCACCTGTGTTTGGAAAGATGCAATCTCTCTTTAAGATACTAATGAGCAATACTAAACTTTTAGAAATGCTTTTTTAGGAGTTCTTTTGTGGCACAGTGGGTTAAAGATCTCAGCAGCTTGGGTCCCTGCTGAGGCACAGGTTTGATCCCTGGCCCAGGAACTTCCTTCCACATGCCACAGGCCTGCCCCCTCACCGGGGAAAAAAAAAAAAAAGGAGGTGAAAATGCTTTTTCAACGATTTGAACATGATCAGAATATAAGAAGACAAATGTCTAAAAATACTATTTAATAGATAAAGAATGTTGAGTATTACACATTTGAGAGGTCACTTTAAAATGAAACAAAAGTTAAAAAATAAAACAAAACATTTATTTTGCCCTTTAAGTGTTAGCATATAATTCAGTATGCTGTTCAGAGTACAGGGATGCCTGCAAGTCAAATGAAGGTTATGTTATAATTGATACTCTGAATTGTTAAGGAGAAGCAAAGGCGAAGCAGAATGCCTTTTATTATTATTTTTGTTGAAATCTTATTAAAAATTTTAATGAAATGCAAACTAGAGACCATCTTCAAGGTCTTGAATTAGATTATATGTGCAGCCATTAATAGTATCACTTAACATAAAGCTTTTAGAAAATAACTTCCCCAACACAGACATGGGCTAGCAGGTTTTCTATTTTCTTTGTATTTTCTTTGTTATTTCAGAGAAAGTTTTGAGCTCAAACAATATAAAGTATGATCATCATACTTAATTCTGATTAGAAATATAACTGGAAATCTCTGGATTACAATCTACACTCAAAAAATAAAAACTAATAAATAAATTTAGCATTTTAATTCATTCTGTCACGCTTAAATGTTCACTCACCTGAAGATTATAGCATTCTTTGTAGATTTCCATGAAATAATGATACTGTAATTGAGTTGAAAGAATTAGGAGGAAATTCACCTGCAGGAATTTGACAGGTTTTATACGTATGCAAGTCTTTACATGTTAAAAGTAATGATTCATAATATACATATTCGATAGTTAATACATACATAGTTTGCCTCAGTTCTTATGTGCTCTTGGTTCACTCATTTTGTCATCTTATGGCAGCACATGCCACTAGACAAACTGAAGAACCCAATGAGACTTAAAAAAGGAGGGGCATGGGGAGAGAAATTTACAAATCAGAAAAAAATCTTCTCTGTTCTTCTTAAGGATTTGGAAAAAAAGCTGTTATTATTTTATTTTAGTGGCAGAACATCTTGCTTGAGCTCCCAACAGAATAGTTTCCTAGAAGCATAGTATGAAACCTCCTATTTTAGTACGTATTTGTTCAGACACATTTCCAAAAGAGAACACTTTATATGAACAAGCAAAAATAGCATAATTACACAAAGTTTCTTCACACTATGAAAAGTGAAGGCCTTTAAGATAATTCTCATCATGCAAAACCAATTCTCCATATAATATTCTGAGCATTTTGAGCACAATTTGTATCTTATTCTAATTATTTGCCTAACCTTGTCTGTCCTATTGAATCACCATCTAACAACTTCTCAGTGCTTTTTATTCTTAGTAAAGATGTGCAAACTTTAATATGGATATACTATCATGAAAAGCCAGTGCAAAATAAAAGGACCATGAAGAAGAAAAATAACAAAGGCAATATTTGTAAATGCAATATCTTGTGCATGTTAGAATCATTTCAAAGGAAGGAAGCAATTCTTAAAACAAATTTTCAAAGCTATTTTTACACTAACATTATTTTTTTAAATGTACACTCATTATGGTAGAGTTATCTTTTCCTTCCTTAAGTTCAGAATTGTCAAAGTTAATTTCCTGATATGCAATGTGCCTTTATTTTTTGTCATTTAAATTGTTTAGCCCAAGTTAGATTAGAGTGCTCATTTATTTATACATTTCAGGGCACTGTGAGCTGAAAAAACGAATTCTGTATAACATATCTATGTGAAGAAATTTGCAGTACTTCTCAACAATGATTCTGAGGATGTGTTCAGTAACATTAACACCTTTTATGCTTTAAGAGTTCTAAAAATAAAGTTTAAAAAAAAAGGTATCATCCAATTTGCCTGACCCTTTTCTTCTACTGAAATCAAATAGTTTTGTAGATGATCATTAATATGAAAAGGAACTCATTAAACAATGCTTTGGGTAGTAATAGTAACCTTCTCTATAGTGACAAGTAGTGAAATCTTTTAGATATTTATTTACTTTTGTTTCATTTATAATACAACTCACTGGTACAAATAAAACCAAAGTAATTTAATACTAGCATAACAATTTCATCAGTAATTCCCTTCCAGAAGAATTAGTTCCAATATTTTGCTTTAAAATAAATACTACACATTATAGTAGATGTTGTGTGAATGTGTATAAGGAAGAGTGATAACGTTGCTATTATTTCACTTAAAAGGAATTGGTTTGATCACATAGATCCAGTGGATTAAGAACAAGATCTTAGCATATCCTGGCTACTTCCTAATTCAGCAAAGTTAATTTTGCTACCTTAAAAAAAAATACTGCAAATAAACCCAAAACATAATTTGTCTAAAATCACAGAAAAACTAAAATTTTGCCAGTTATGAGGTTTTTCAAATTCATGACTTTGAAATGTTTAAATACTTAATTATACTTCTGCTGCATTAAAATATATTGGATCAAAGTCTCACACAGAAATCATCAGAGGACTTGAGTGGGGAGGGCAAGAAGGGAGAAAGGAAAGAGAAGCTCTAGCACCACCCCCAAGCCTCCCCCACCAGGCACTGCCAAGCTGCAGGATGCCAATTCAATAGAACAGAGTCAATCAAACCCCTTTTTAAATAATGATTGAAGAAAATAAAATGAGAGGAAGAAAAGACAAGTACACTAGATTAAATGCTCAAGGATAAGTGTGAATAAATGAAAAATGCTTGCAAAACTGAGAAGGAAGGAGAACCAGGAAGTGGATATTTATGGTATCTTAATGTATAAGGGTGAAAAGAAACTAAGCATAATAAGGATAAGCTAAAAGCACAGAGAAAATGTTAAACCACTTTAACTTTTTGCTGAGTAAAAAAATCTAACACAGTTATACAGAATTTTTTTCCTGGCTATCTCAAATGACTACCAATTAGAAAGGATATGTGTTTACTGATACAGAATGGAAACGTAAAGCTCAGAAAAACAAAGACTGCCTCTAAAAAAGCTTGCCTTTTTACAGACTCAGATAGAATTTATCATCCTCATAGACTCAAATAGTACAAATCCCCCTACGTCATGTTCTCCTGAGTCCCTTGCTCTTATCTGCCAACAAGCTAGAGACTTTTATCTCAGATGGGCTGGTCTTCTTAGGTAGCAGTGAGGAAGGTGAGGAGTGGGTTTGGTGAAAGATCCAAGTGAGAGGTGAGAGAATGGAAGTCTCAATCCTGAATCCTAGGCTTCTGGGTTTCCCACTTGGTTAATATAGGTGCCAACTGCTAAAGTGGGAAAAGTGAAATAGAAGTAAATTTCCAAGGGAAAAAAAAATTTAATGTTTAATGTTAGTTGATGATGTCTATGAAGCACTTGAGTGGGTAGGTCAGGTAGGCAGTTGGATTCTAGTGGCTGGAGTCTAGGCTAGAAAAACAAATTTGAACTTGTCAGATTAAATAGAGAAGATTGCTTAGAGAAAGACTACAAAGAGAGAAGAAAGAGAAAATTGGGACTGAGCTTTGAAGAGCACTAACATGTAGGGTATGAGAGAAAGAGAAAGAGACTTAAACAGGCTGAGAAGGGGAAGCCAGAGAAGTACGAGAAAAACCAGGAAAGGGTGCTAACACAAAAAGTGAAAAGAAGCAAGAAACGGTTATCGAAGTGAATGCTCTGACTAGGTGTAATCAGGCCACTCAAGCCTCATCATTTCTCCTCTGTATTGATACCCAGCCTTCGAACTGACCTCTCTGCTTCTGTTCCCAGTCTCTCCAGTCCATTACTCTTCTGCTTCCATTCTTCAAAGCTCTCTGAGCCTTCACATTGAAGTTTAATGTTCTTAGCAGGTCACAGATCTGCCTTCAGCACCACCCTACTCCTTTCCTGGCACACAGGGACCTCCAGAAGTACTAAGCTCCCTGCAGCTCCTTGACCAAGGCTTCACACCTCTGTGCTCAGGCATAAGCTCTTCCCTCACTTAAAGATTCATCTCCCATTCTGCTCAGCTACGTCCATCTCAACCTTCATTCCTCCTCTAGGAAGTCTAGACACTCCACTGCACCCAAACTCAGTTAATCTCTCAGCCTTGCTTCTGCCTCTAAATCAAAAATAATTTTTGTCCCTTGCCTTCACTCTAGATAGTGCCCTGTTCACCTTTGTACCCCCAAACCAGTGTTCAGCACAGAGCCACTGAATAGATGACTGAATGAATGACTACACCAAAATTCTGCTTTTTGTAATTTTCTCAGAGCTTTCTGCCATGCCGCTTTATTATGACTTAGTTGGAAGATGTAATATTTAGGAATGTTAAAGAAAAGGTAGCTTAGTTTCTTTTATTCTCCCTTCATTTGAGGAAAGCACCATTTGGACTCTGAATCTCATTCACTGGCTGAAAAAGTGGAATATCCAATTTCACCAACCTTCGAAGAACTAGCTAGTGAAAGAACATGGGGGAGGGTATGAAAGGCTCTGAGATGGACTCACAGGTCCTAGGTATATTTCACTGATTGACAGCAGGGTCTCAGGCCAGGAGTGAGCACAAGTGTTTCACAGTTCATGTCTCCATCAGTGAGTCATGGGATTAAAATGATGGTAGTTATTTGATTGAGTGCCATACTCAGTTACCAAGTTTGGGGTTACCATGGTCAAACTATAAACTTGTTCAAAGTGATTCTACAAGTAAATGACTATTTACCAATTTAATCTAATTATGAATTGTTAACAAACAATAGTAAATATATATTCACTAGGTCATTGGACTATGTTGAATGGACATGAGAATCATACCAGTCAGTTCCCTGTAGCTTGATACCTCTTTGTCTATTTCTTGTATGTTTTTTCTAATAGAATTAATTTAATCATATCTCTCAATTCCTGGGATTCTGTCATCTTTAGTCCATGCAGAAATTCTTTCTTATGAAATGGCCACTACTCCAAAAATTGGTAACATCATCCTTCACCATTTAAAGTAGTCTATAGAATTTGTAGGTTAAAAGTATTTTCCTGTGTGACTCAAGGCCCATTTTAGATATATTGGCTCATCTCTGTACAGTCCTTATATTTAGCCAACATTCATTTTAAGTGTCTTGTCCTATGAGATTTTTCATTATCTATGACTGCAAGCATACACTGCAGTTAGGTGAGGCTGACATAGTGATTGCTTGAACTATGACACTGTGTTATGATATGGTGAGACAACACCAACATTTTGTGACACTGGCATTATGCTTCAAGGAAAAGAGGACGGACCCTAGTCTCTCAAGCAAACTGACAGCTCTGGTTCCACTTTCCTGAATACGATACCAAGGAAAAATGGTTTGTACCTTCTCATAAAAAGGAGCCGTCTTCTAAATGTCACGCTTACTGTTGAAATATTTTGAGCTACTTATTAAGTGAACATCATTGTTTCCTGCATATACATTATTCTTTTAACAATATAGCAGTCCTTTTATTTAGTATAGATTGTTTGAATAACATTCCTTCAAAGGATACTATATTTAACAGGCTGGTATTTTCTGCTATTCAAAAACATTATCAAAGGATAATCATTCTTTAGCCTTAAAAAATAGACTAATTTGTACAATGTAGCCACAGTTTCAGTCTTTAATCAATAATTCTTTCAAAGAGGCACACATATTGCACAACTGTAGCCAAATGGAACAACTTCAGTGTTAGCATCTAAAACTGTAACTGTTTTAGTCCTTACGAGCCTTTCAAAAAAAAAAAAAAAAAAAGCAGCCAGGACAGCCTGTAGAATGCCATGCAACCATTTTAATGCCCCTGTCAACAAAAATATTCCAGTGACAAGTTACAGCTGTAAATTATTTAATTTTTAAGTCACTTTTGTAGATAAAACTTTATATAGCAACATATTATCCAATCACTCATGTCAACTAACCACTACCCTAACGGCATGCTATCTGCCCAGGCCCAGTATACATTATCAGGAAAGCAGAAGAGCACTGGTGCCTAAGAAGTCTTGCTAGACAAAGGGAGGTATTGTCTGCTTTGTGTTTGCTTTCCTTATTACCCACATTTACCGCAGAGCAAACCCTCTGACAAGTAGTCTCCAGAAACCACAGTCACAATAAAAACAATGCCTGGGAAAAGGCAAAATCTTTCACCCTAAATATTTATGCAATATTTAACATGCCTTCTGATTCCAATTCATGATTTAGTAATAGCTGCATATAATGTAAGCCATACATTTTTCTTCTTGTTCTATCTAAGTATTTGAACCTACAGAAAGCACTTTCAAACCAGAACAGGCCCATTTATTCAGTTTTCAGTAGCTGCTGCTGCATCTTGGAAATGAAATAGATCTGTTGATACAAGTATAATTGGAAGTCAGATCAGAATGATCAAATGATCAAATTACTTAAATTAGACACATTCTAAATTGCCTAAAGATGAAGAAACTGCTTGATTGTCAAATGCTTATAGCAGACAGTAACCCTCAATCATTTCCTACCTCTGCAGTAAACAGTGACTCATACTCTGAAGGATAGGTGATATAAAGGACAGTAATATCACAGATTGGTACAAATTAAATAATCTTTGAAAGAAACAAGGCTGATTGAGTTTTTGTCCAGAATAAGAAGATTCTGACAGAGGGGAAGTCTAGGCCATTTTGAGCATCTCAATGAAAAAAAAAAAAGGTTGAAATGATATAATATGGATTTTAATGCCCAAAATGTACATAGATAATGAAAAGGCAAATCGTATGCACTGCAGGTAGCCAAGAACTGTTAAACTGTATGGACTTTTAGCATTTATATTGGTTACTGAACACTGATCCTTAGGACCTGAAATTCATTATCATGTTTAAAATAAGCTAATCCACTTAACAGAGAGATTTTGGTCCATTTTCTTTTTAGAAATTAAATACCATAATGTCTAATAACTTGTACATGGTAAGCATTCCATTTATTCAGCAAATATTTATTGCATATCCACTATGAGTTAAGCATTTAATAAAAATTAATAAATAGTTACTGTACGTAAGAATGAAGAAATATTTTTCTTGATAATTGAAGAAAAAGAATATGAGTTCATCAATTAACTATATAATTTAAAACAAAACTGTCTATACCACTAAAATATCAGCACATTTTAAAATGAGAAATGTATATATTTATTTACCCATGTATTTAAAAAATATTTATTGAGTGCTTATTATGTGCTAGATACTGTTGTAAGTCTGAAGAATTCAACAATAAACAAAACAGACTAACTCACTTTATACATGTAGCATATACTGAAGTGGAAAAACACACAATTTAAAAAATCAAGTATGTGATATAATGTCAGGATTTAGAAATGGAAGTGCCAACTTTGATAGGGTAGTCAGGGAAGGCTTCTTTGAAAAGGTCATATTTGAGTCATGCAAATATCTGATTTAAGAGCATTCCGGATAGAGGGAAGAGTAAGTGAAAAATCCTGGTAGTGCAAGCATATATGGTATGCCCTTGGAGCAGTAAAAAGTCCAGAGTGGTTGGAGCATGGAAAGGGCAGCAGAGAAAACTGATAGGAAATGAAATTGAATAGGTAGCCAAGGGCCAGATCATGTGGGGCCTCATAAACCATGGTGAAAACCATCGAATTTATTTTAAGGTCCATAGGACGACTTTGCTGGGTTTTGAGCAAGGAAATGATTTGATCCCATTTATACTTTAAAGCATTACCCTGGCTGTTCTGTGAACAGACTCTAGGGAGGCAGAGTAGAAACAGAGAGCAGCTCAGGGGCTTTTTCATTTCCCTGATAATTTAGAGTGTATTTTACTTATCTTCAGCTGTTTTTTTTGGATTCCCAGCATCTTAGTGTCCTAGTTCTGGATTAGCCTATAATTTTTTTCTATATCAGAGAAGAGTTTTTTTTTTTTTTTTTTCTTTTTAAGGCCACGCCTGTGGCATATGGACATTCCTGTGCTAGGGGTCAAATTGGAGCTGCAGCTGGGGCCCACACCGCAGATAAAGCAATGCAGGATCTGAGCCACATCTGAGACCTACACTACAGCTGGCACCAACGCCAGATCCTTAACCCACCGAGCAAGGCCGGGATCAAATCCACATCCTCACAGACACTATGCTGGCATCTTAACCCACTGAGCCACAATGGGAACTCTGAGAATTTTTAATTTATATACACTCTTACTAATTTTTCTATACCTTGTCATTCCAAATTATATACTGATTATTTTTCCCAGTAAAATATTTTAAATCTCTTATGATTCAAGTTACTCTTTGATCTTTTCGAGTACAAATACAAAGCTAAAGTCACCCCAGTTCTTTCCAGGAAAAAAATAGATTTTAATTATATTTTTACTTTTGATTAAAACTCTATATTTTAAAAAGTATTTTTCATATTAGAAAAATCCCAAATTAAAGAACAGATCAGTTCACTTATTTAGGGCTAGCATGTTATCAGGGAAAATATAAGCTTAAACTTTAACTCATGTTCAAAGGGCCCCTGACTGATACAGCATCTGGATGGGTCATGAAATCCTGTATGATTTGTTGGCATTTCTCCCTTTGGTGCCTTGACAGGAGTCTGATAATGACCTCAGCAAGCTCTAAGTTCCACCTGCCTGACAACTGTCAAGATCTCAGTAAATCGTTTGTGAGTGAGAAAGGTATAGGATACATGCTATTCAGTGGCATAAACAGAAGTTATCACCCAATGATTTTTAAGTTATAACCAACTACAGGCTAATTTATTTAAATAGAATTTATTTATGTATTTTATATGCTTATTCATAGCATGGCACTTAAAGGTACTTATTTTGAAAAAATAAAAGATAATACAGTGTCAATAAGAAATATTATTTTGAATTCAAAGAAATTATAATTTAGGGTGGTTAAGTTAGAAGACTGATCATTTATGAAGAAGATGAATACCATGGGTGGAGGATAAATTAAATCCATAATACAAACTAAATAATATATATAGTCACAACAAAGTTAAGGTAATAAAAATATTGCTAAGTTTCAGCTAATAACGTACAATAACCCTAGTGTTTGTTATAGGCAATAGCTTGTTGGTTTCATTAAAATGATTTTTCCTCTTGGAAGAGTTCAAAATACTATGTGTAACTGTGTCACCATGCTGTACAGTAGAAAAAAAATGTATGGGGGAAATAGCAATTAAAAAAATAATTTAAAAGAAGAAAACATATTGTATTCCTGTAGTGGCCACTTCCTATTACTGAAAGAAAAGTCCACATTTGATTATGCTGCTTAAAAAGTCTTCTGAGATGAAGCCAAGAGCAGGACCATTTTGCACAGTCATGCTTAAGAATAGAAATGCGGACATTTTAATTAGAATAAAAAGAATGGCACTGTTAGTGAGTAAGTCTAGCATGAAAAAAAATAAATGAGAGCTAAAGAATTCAATGTGACTTTATGCATGTTGCTACATATACATTTATCTAAAATCTATGGTTTGAGTTTTTTTCCACTATGTTTGAAAATACAAGCAGATTTCTCTCTCATTTCATTTCTATTGACTCTGCATATAAATTCATTTATATCATCTTATAGATAATATATTAAAAACACATTTTTCTACATTCTTATCAAGAATTTTTGAACCTTTCCATGTTCTAAACAGTAAGCTTCTCTGCTAGATGGTTAAATCTTCATGAATGGCAGGGAATTTCTTTAAGTACTGTCAACTGGAAAAAAAAAGGTGCCACTTAAAATTTGAGAATTGTTTGATTTGGTGGACTTATTGAGGACTATAGGCCAGAATACAGCCTCACAGATAGCTCTGAGAAACTGTTCCAAAGAGGTAAGGGAGGAGCTATGATATATAGGAGCTTTTGTTGAAAGAAAGGAAAAAAAAATGTTGAATATCAAAAGATTCCTGCTAATCACACACAAAAAAACCCACCATCTCAGGTTAATGATTTTAGTGCCTTTGTATATAGGAAGATGCCAGAGACTGGGCTCACTGAAATTAAATTATTCCTTTGATATGCATCTTAACTATCTAGGGCCAGTATCTTGTTTTTCTCCATCCTGAATTCCACTCAGGGCACACCATCAGGAACGGCTACAGGAGCTGATGGCTAGATGGCAATGTTAGTTGTTTATCTGTTTATCGGAATGGCAGGCAACATTCTTTGTTTACTGAAATGGCAGGCAATATTTTTTGTGCACAGTACTTGGTTTAAATATTTGAAGGGAGAGATTCCAGATATAAGTGATATTGTATGGTATTTGTCTTTCTCTTTCCGACTTACTATGGAGCATGATAATGTGAGAAAAAAGAATGTATACATGTATGTGTAACTGGGTCACCTTGCTGTACAGTAGAAAATTGAAAGAACACTACAAACCAGCTATGATGGAAAAAAATAAAAAATCATTATGAAAATAAAAAAAAATATTTGAAGAGAGAGAAAGCAATAAAGAGAGAGAGGTAAGGAAGAAGTGAAGGACAGAAATAACAAGGGCTAGAAAAAATAGGAGTATGAGTGAATGAACTCATTTTTAGCATTAGTCAATACAATGATATTCTAAGAATTTCAGATAATTTGTAATATTTCTGGAAAATTGGATAAATGAGGTAATGGTTTCTATATTTTGAAAGGTACATAGAATTAAAAATTATTAAAACTTGTAAGACAATGCCAAATATCTTTAGAACAGAACATACTGGAGAAGTTCTTTGTTAACAGTTTCTTTTTGAAGCAAAAAAAAAAAAAAGAAAGACATTAATCTTCTTGTACTTCAAAACTTGGCAGAATAAAATTCAATTTATAGATTTTAGATAAATAGGCAGGGCTATAGTTCTTTTATCCAATTGGTCAAAGCTTATTTGCAGTTGATTAATTAGGTGTAGGTGGAAAGGTAATATAGTTGATTGCCAGCCTGGAATGGACTAGACCAATTTAATACAAGATGAAGAATGAATTCTCGAGGAGCAAGGGAAGCAGCAGAACCTGCTATTCACCAAATATCAAAGTTGTTTTCCCTTGTTCTCCACATGTATTCTCAGACGGCCTTTGGAAGTAGGTGTTATGATGAGCTAGGAGTTATTTTCCACATTTCCTAGCTGGGTTAAATAACTTGCAAAATTAGGATTTAAACTCAAGTCTATTGTTCATTCAGCAAGCATTTATGAGGTATAGATAATGGACTGAGACCCTAAGTGCAGTATCCACGGTCCCATGTTCTTCCCACATGACGTAGGACAGGGTGCAGAGCCAATGAGTAAGGCTACAGATGATGAAACAGAAAGCAGCCTAGCAAAGGAAGCAGCAGCCTCAGGAAGGAAGCACTCCCAGGTGACAGAGCATGGCTGTAGCCCTGGACATTTAGGAATCGCTGAGTAATGCACCCACTGGAAGGACATTAAGGAAATGTTAAAAAATCAAATGGGAATCCACATTCATCCATGCATTCATTCACCCATTTTATGTAGAATGTCTACTGTGTGGGAAGCACTATGCTAGGGCCAGGGAGGGCAGGGAAGAATGCCAAACTCATTGATAGAGGCTTTCACAGAGAAGAAGCTTCAAAGACTGTGAGGATGGAAGGGAGATGAGGATGTGCTAGATAAACAGAAAGAACAGGTAATATGATACTTCCGATATGAACTATTAGAATTTTATTTTATTTTATTTTATTTTATGCTCTTAGCAGGCAATTTTAATTAAGATTTTACTTCTCCAGAATAAATAAAAATGGGTCCTTCCTGACCACAATATTTAAGTAGAAGCTATTATGGCTCTTCCATCTGGTCCTTTTCTGGGTCTTTTCTCCCACTTTTTTTTTTATTACTCAAATGAATTTATCACATCTGTTGTTGTATAATGATCATAACAATCTGATTTCACAGGATTTCCATCCCACAGCCCAAGCACATCCCACAACCCCCCAAACTGTCTCCTCCAGAAACCATAAGTTTTTCAATGTCTGTAAATCAGCATCTGTTCTGCAAAGAAGTTCAGTCAGTCCTTTTTTCACATTCCACATGTCAGTGAAAGCATTTGATTTTGGAGTCTCATTGTATGGCTGACTTCACTTAGCATGATAGTTTCTAGGTCCACCCATGTTGCTAAGAATGCCGCTATTTCATTCTTTTTAATGGCTGAGTAATATTCCATTGTGTATATGTACCACCTCTTCTGGATCCACTCCTCTGTCGATGGACATTTAGGTTGTTTCCATGTCTTGGCTATTGTAAATAGTGCTGCAATGAACATTGGAGTACATGTGTCTTTGCGAGTCATGGTTTTCTCTGGGTAGATGCCCAGGAGTGGGATTGCTGAATCAAATGGTAGTTCTATGTTTAGTTTTCTGAGGCATCTCCATACTGCTTTCCACAGTGGTTGCACCAATTTACAATCCCACCAACAGTGTACTAGGGTTCCTTTTTCTCCACACCCTCTCCAGCACTTATTGTTTGTAGACTTTTGGATGATGGCCATTCTGGCTGGTGTAAGGTGGTACCCCATAGTGGTTTTGATTTGCATTTCTCTAATAATGAGTGACACTGAACATCTTTTCATGTGTTTCTCGGCCATCTGTATGTCTTCTTTGGAGAACTGTCTGTTTAGATCTTCTGCCCATTTTTGAATAGTCTTGTTTGTTTTTTTGGTATGGAGCTGTAGAAGGTGTTTATAAATTTTGGAGCTTAATCCCTTGTCAGTCGATTCACTTGCAAAGATGTTCTCCCATTCTGTGGGTTGTCTTTTCGTGTTGTTTAGGGTTTTCTTTGCTGTGCAGAAACTTTGAAGTTTGATTAGGTCCCATTTGTTTATTTTTGTTTTTATTGTCAATACTCTAAGAGGTGGATCTGAGAAGATGTTGCTGTCGTTTAAGTCAGAGAGTGTTTGGCCTATGTTTTCCTCTAAGAGTTTGATAGTGTCTGGTCTTATATCTAGGTCTTTAATCCATTTGGAGTGTATTTTTGTGTATGGTGTTAGGGAGTGTTCTAATTTCTTTCTTTTCCATGTGGCTGTCCAGTTTTCCCAGCACCACTTATTGAACAAGCTGTCCTTTCTCCATTGTATATTCTTAACTCCTTTGTCATAGATTAGTTGGCTGTAAGTGCATGGGTTTAATACTGGACTTTCCATCCTGTTCCACTGGTGTATATGTCTGTCTTTGTGCCAGTACCATATGGTTTTGATGATTGTTGTTTTGTAGTATAGTCTGACGTCCAGGAGCCTGATTCCTCCAGCTCCATTTTTCTTTTTCAGGATGTCTTTGGCTATTCTGGGTCTTTCGTGCTTCCAAACAAACTTTAAAATATTTTTTTCAAGTTCTGTGAAAAGTGTCCTTGGTAATTTGAGAGGGATTGCATTGAATCTGTAGATTGCCTTAGGTAATATAGTCATTTTGATAATATTAACTCTTCCAATCCACGAGCATGGTATATCTTTCCATCTATTTGTGTCATCTTTGATTTCTTTCATCAGTGTCTTATGGTTTTCAGAGTACACATCTTTTGTCTCTTTAGGTAGGTTTACTCCTAGGTACTTTATTCTTTTGGATATGATGGTAAACAGGATTGCTTCCCTAATTTCTATTTCTGCTTTTTCATTGTTACAGTATAGAAATGCCATCAATTATTGTGTATTGATTTTGTATCCTGCAACTTTGCCAAATTCGTGCATGAGCTCTAACAGTTTTCTGGTAGAATCTCTAGGAGTCTCTAGATATAATATCATGTCATCTGCAAATAGGGATAGTTTTAATTCTTCCTTTCCAATTTGGATTCCTTTTATTTCTTTTACTTCTCTGATTGCCATGGCTAGGACTTCCAAATCTATGTTGAAGAGTTGTGACGAGATAGGGCACCCTTGTCTTGTTCCCAATCTCAGCGGGAATTCTTTCAGCTTTTCACCATTGAGAATGATGTTTGCTGTGGGTTTGTCATATATGGCCTGTATTATGTTGAGGTAGCTTCCCGTTATTCCCACTTTCTGAAGGGTTTTTATCAGAAATGGGTGTTGGATTTTGTCAAAGGATTTTTCCACGTCTATTGAGAGGATCATATGGTTTTTATTCTTCAGTTTGTTAATGTGGTGTATCACACTGATGGATTTGTGGATATTGAAGAACCCTTGCATCCCTGGGATAAATCCCACTTGATCATGATGTACAATCCTTTTAATGTATTGTTGGATGGGGTTTGCTAGTATTTTGTTGAGGATTTCTGCATCGATGTTTATCAGTGAAATTGGCCTGTAGTTTTCTTTTTTTGTGGAATCTTTGTCTAGTTTGGGTACCAGGGTGATGGTGGCCTCATAGAATGAGTTTGGGAGTATCCCTTCCTCTGCAATTTTTTGAAATAGTTTCATAAGGAGAGGTGCTAGCTCTTGTCTAAATGTTTGATAGAATTCACCTGTGAAGCCATCTGGTCCTGGACTTTTGTTTGTTGGAAGTTTTTTAATCACAGTTTCAATTTCAGTTCTTGTGACTGGTCCATTCATCTTTTCTATTTCATCTTCGTCTCATCTTGGAAGATTGTACTTTTCTAAGAATTTGTCCATTTCTTCAAGGTTTTCCTTTTTATTGGTGTATAGTTGCATATAGTAGTCTCTTAAGATCCTTTGTATTTCTGTGATGTCTGTTTTTACTTCTCCTTTTCCATTACTAATTTTATTGACTTAAGTCCTCTCCCTTTTTTGCTTGATAAGTCTGGCTAGGGGTTTATCAATTTTTTTGATCTTGTCAAAGAACCAGCTTTTTGTTTCATTGATCTTTTCTATGGTTTTCTTCATTTCTATTTCATTGATTTCTGCTCTGATTTTTATGATTTCTTTCCTTCTACTAACTTTAGGTCTTCTCTGTTCTTGTCTCTCAAGCTGCTCTAGATGTAAAGTTAGCTTGTTTATTTGAGCTTTTTCTTGTTTCCTGAGGTGGGCTTGTATTCTATAAACTTTCCTCTTAGAACGGCTTTTGCTGCATCCCATAGGTTTTGGAGTGTCATATCTTCGTTGTCATTTGCTTCTAGGTATTTTTTAATTTCCTCTTTGATTTCTTCAGTGATCCATTGGTTGTTTAGTAGCATGTTTTTTAGTCTCCACGTGTTTGTGTTTTTTGCAGTTTTTTTTTTCTTGTTGTTGATTTCCAGTCATATAGCGTTGTGCTCAGAAAAGATGCTTGATGTGATTTCAATTTTCTTAACGTTACCGAGGTTGGATTTGTAGCCCAGGATATGATCAATCCTAGAGAATGTTCCATGTGCCCTTGAGAAGAATGTGTATTCTGTTGCTTTTGGATGAAATGTCCTATAAATATCTATTAAGTCCATCTGGTTTAATGCATCATTCAGGGCCTGTGTCTAGTTACTGATTTTCTGTCTGGTTGATCTGTCCATTGCTCTAAGTGGGGTGTTAAAGTCCCCCACTATTATTGTGTTATTGTCGATTTCTCCTTTTCAGGTTGTTAGCAGTTGCTTTATATATTGTGGAGAACTTGTGTTGGGTGTGTAGATATTTAAAATTGTTATATTTTCTTCTTGGATTGATCCTTTGATCATTATGTAATGTCCTTCTTTGTCCCTTAAATATTCTTCATTTTAAAGTCTGTTTCATCTGATATGAGTATTGCTACTCCAGCTTTCATTTGCATGTAATATTTTCTTCCATCCTCTCACTTTCAATTTGTATGTGTCCCTAGAAGTGAAGTGAAGACAGCATACATATGGGTCTTGTTTTTGTATCCATTCAGCAAGTCTATGTCTTTTGGTTGGGGTGTATAGTCCATTAACATTTAAGGTAATTATGGATATGTATGTTCTTATTGCCATTGTATTAATTGCTTTGGATTTGTTTTTGTTGCCCTTTTTTCCTTCCTTCTTCTCTTGTTCTTTTCTGCCTATAGAAGTTCCTTTAGTATTTGTTGTAAGGCTGGTTTAGTGTTGCTGAATTCTCTCAATTTTTGCTTATCTGTGAAGCTTTTGATTTCTCCTTCAAATCTGAATGAGAGCCTTGCTGGGTAGAGTAATCTTGGTTGGAGGTTTTTTCCTTTCCTCACGTTAAGTATATCATGCCACTCCCTTCTGGTCTGCAGAGTTTCTGCTGAAAAATCTGCCAATAACCTTATTGGGGTTCCCTTGTATGTTTTTTCATTTCCCTAGCTGCTTTCAAGATTTTCTGTTTGTCTTTAATTTTGGTCAGTTTGATTAATATGTGTCTCGGGGTGTTCCTCCTTGGGTTTATTTTATATGGTACTCGTTGTGCTTCCTGGATTTGAGTGAGTGGTTCCTTTCCCATGTTAAGGCAGTTTTCGGCTATTATCTCTTGGAATATTTTTTCTGTCCCCTTCTCTCTCTCTTCTTCTGGCACCCCTATAATATGGATGTTGGTGCATTTAACATTGTCCCAGAGTTCTCTGAGACTCTCTTCATTTCTTTTCCGTCTTTTTTCTCTTTTCTGTTCTGCATCCATTATTTCCCCTCGTCTGTCCTCCACCTCACTTATTCATTCTTCTGCCTCCTGTATTCTGCTGTTGGCTGCTTCTAGTGAATTTTTTATTTCAGTTGTTGTATTTTGCATCTCTTCTTGTTTAAGTTTTATATCTTGTATCTCTTTAGTCATTGCTTCCTGTAAGTTATCCATCTTTGCCTCCAGTTTATTCCCAAAGTCTTGCATCATCTTCAGCATCAACAGTCTAAAGTCTTTTCCTGGGGGCTAAGAATATCCTCAGTGCTTAGCTGTTTTTCTGGGGTTTTTCCTTTCTCCCTCATCTGAGTTATAGTTCTCTGTCTTTTCCTTTTTATAGGTTTGTGGTGTGGTGGTCTTCTTATAGATAATAGAGTTGTAGCCTCTCTTACTTCTGATGTCTGCCCCCCTGTGGCTGAAGTCAGTATGGGGGCTTGCTGTAGGCTTCCTGATGGGAGGGGCTGATGCTTGCCCACTTGTAGGTGGAGCTGATTCTAATCCCTCTGGTGGGTGGGGCTTAGTCTCTGGATGGGATTAGAGGCAGCTGTGTGCCTGAGGGGTCTTTAGGTAGCCTGTTTACTGAGGGGCGGAGCTATGATCCCAGCTGGGTTGTTGTTTGCCCTGGGGCTTCTCATCAGCTGACTGACAGGTGGGGCCAGATTTTCCCAAAATGCCCACCTCCAGAGAAAGGCACTTCAGCTGAATATTTCTGAGAGCTTTGCTTTCAGTGTCCTTCCCTCACAAGGACATTCACCCCTGTTTTCCCAGGATGTCCTCCAAGAGCTGCAGTCAGGTTTGACCCAGATTCCCATGGAGACTTTGCTTTGCCCTGGGACCCAGTGCACATGAAAGTCTGTGTGCGTCTTTTAAGAGTGGGGTCTCCTGGGAGTTCCCATCGTGGCGCAGTGGTTAACGAATCCGACTAGGAACCATGAGGTTGCAGGTTCAATCTCTGGCCTCACTCAGTGAGTTACAGATCCGGTGTTGCTGTGAGCTGTGGTGTAGGTTGCAGACGTGGCTCGAATCCCGCGTTGCTGTGGCTCTAGTGTAGGCCGGCAGCAGCAGCTCTGATTAGACCCCTAGCCTGGGATCCTCCATATGCTGTAGGAGTGGCCTAAGCAATGGCAAAAAGACAAAAAAAAAAAGAATGGGGTCTCCATTTCCCCCAGTTCTGTGGAGCTCCTGCACACAAGTCCCATTGGCCTTTAATGCCAGATGCTCCGGGGCTCTTTCTCCCCATGCCAGATCCCCACCCTTAAGAGTTTGATGTGTGGCTCAGAACTCTCACTCCTGTAGATGAATCTCTGTGAACCAGTTAGTTTTCAGTCTGTGGAGCATCCCACCCCGGAGGTATGGGGTTGTTTATATCGTGAAATCTCCCCTCCTCCCTCTTGATGTGTACTCCTCTTTTTCTTCTGGAGTAGGATTTCTTTTTTAAGATTTCCAGTCCATTTGGGTGAAGCGTGCTCAGTCTTTAGTTGTGAATTTTGTTGTTTTTAGGAGAGAAGTTGAGCTCCAGTCCTTCTATTCTGCCATCCTAATCCCTGAACTATTAGCATTTTAGAACTGAGCACTATAGACATCTTATTTATTAGCTTGTCCTCCAGTATCCAGCAGCTACAGAGCAAGAATGCTCCAATCAGACCCCAGGGTCCTGACTTTAGTGTCAGATGCCTTCAATGACCTGGCCTGATTTCCAAAAGCCTCTATGGCTCTGGGTTCCAAACAGGATGCACATGCTGTCATTTCTAACATGAAACAGGAGACAAGAGTTTCAGGGAAGGAGCAAAATGCTCTGTCATGTACTCGGTAAATGAACACACAGAAGATAGTCAAAGAAGGAAGAGAAGGAGAAATGATATTGTTGGGGAGGTATCTTCAGTGCAATAAAGGACTTAGAAGTCTTCTTGCTACAAGTCACCATGGAAACCACCTTCTAAAATTTTATTCCTCTTCAAAGTTGTAGCTCAAGCATCACATTCTCTGGGAAACTTAACTAGACCCTCCAGATGGAAGTCATTGTTCCACTCAGTGCTCTCAAAACACATTGTTTGTGCCAACAAAGCCCCGTTCTGATGATGCTGTTTTATGAATACTTTACTTTTTCTCATTTCATTGTGATCTCTGTTGCCAGCTGGGATCACATAGGCCATCTTGGTATCTCTGATACTTAGCTCAGTACCTGGCTCCAAGCAGATGCTGAGCTACACTTACGAGATTAGACTAAATTCAGTGAGATCCGTGATAAATGAAAATGCATGTGCCTAGGAATAAAAGACAAACAAACAAAAACAAGAAAAGGGTGGCAATAATCCTTGCATCCCTTCAAACACCTTTAGCAAGGGAGTTCGCAGTAGGGACGTATTCACACATCTTGTACCTTCTTACCTTTTAAAGCTTAATATATTTGAGAAACTCTGAGACGTTCTTATTTCAAGGCAAAATGTTCAAACATTTCTACTTAAAGTCCTTTATCCCAAGGGTTTCAGAATAGCTCACGACTATTTCTGGCTACCAACAGCGCCATACAGCCCTGTTTCAGAGCATCAAAACTTACCAGCAACACTGCAGGAAATCAATGAAGTATGCTGGCTTGGCCTGTAAACTAAAATGCCACCATGTGTTTGCGAGTTTAACATTTCAGTGGGTGAACAAGTAAATGAGGAGAGAGAGAGAAGGACAGAGATGATTCCTTTCATATAACAAACTCTGCCTGAAAGTCATTTTTATACAGACATAATAAGCTCAATTTTAAACAGTTATCTATAAAGAAACATTTTATCCCACTGGAATTTCTCCATGCTCATATTATTCTTTCAAATGTGGTTTAAACAATTTAGAAATAAATCTAGATCTAAATTAATACAAAAATATTTAGGCAAAATGTCAAATTTAATATTTTAATTATATTTTGAAACAATCAAAAATATAACACATGAGCATCTACCACCTAGTTTTAACAAACATTTTACCATATTTGCTTTTGATCTTTTCTTAAGAGACATCACTTTACAGATAAAGCTGATGCCATCCTCCTTCCTTAATCACATTTCCCATCTTTTTCCAGGGTTAGTATATATAGCATCCTTATGAAAATTTTAATTATATTTTTCATTATTCAAATAATGGAATTTATGATAGCATGTTCAAATATGTATTAAATATAATTTTAAAAACTAATTTAAATTAAATTGACCCTAAAATTAATAGGTGAATGATAAAGGATGATGTAATCATAAAGGGAGATCATTTGATACAAGTTTTAATTATGAATGTAGTTAGTTCGTGCCAACGTAATTTAATCAACATTTTATTTTTATACTCAATTATAACAGCATAAACTTTTGTGGACATCAGTCTGGAAAAAAACATGTTGCAAAAGCACCAAGAATTAATTTCATGAGGGAATGCCACAGATATACAAATGTCACCTTATTTTCCTACCGTTATAGCCTAAGATCAATAAAATTGATTGAAAGTTGTTGGATAGATATCTTATTGTTCCCATTTACCACCCACTCTACACACACACACACACATACACACACACACACACACACACACACACACACACACTCACTGCTCTTAGCTCCCTAAGAGCCAAGGAGTGAAGGAAAACATATTAGGTCTTAGGCTGACATTACCTAATCAAAGGAGTTGTGCCAGATCATGAAGTGAGACTCCCTTTTTTCTTTGACTACCTTATAGCCTTTATAGGAAAATAAATAAAAATTAATTTGACTATAAAAATATTAATTTGACAATAAAAACTTATTTGACTACCATAAGGACTACCTTATGTCCTTTATAGGAAAGGAAATAAAAATTAAACAAACAAATGCAAACCACCTGAATGACATAATGGACAATGTTTTCAAGCTACCAATTTTACCACAGTGAAGAGCTCTTTTGCATTTACTGTGTCTTATATCTCATGTATCAAATCCTGGGGCATGATGTCAAATTGCAGCTTTCTGGACAATCTAGACTGTAATGATGTCTATACTTATTTACTCTTCAAAGTCCTTTGTCAAATGAAAGCATACAGAGGGCCAGTCTGTAAAACGTAAACATGAAGCCACCGCACTGCTGAAGTGGGTGTGGGAATCCCACAGTTGGTCCTAAAAGAAAGTGTTAAACACTCAAATGGATGGTGACAGAGAGGAGTGAGTGAGAATTTAGTCTATCACAGTATTTCAAGGCAGTTTTTTTCATTGTATTGTTTTTCCTTCCAACTTTTTATTCTGGGGTTTTCATGCCTTCTGACTTTGTTATGTACTAAGACCCATCTAGTCAGAGCAACTACGCTTCTTAGTAATCATAGAGTCACCCTTGGTTATTGAATATGTTTTCCAGCTTAATGAGCAAGAGCGTACACATGATGCTAATGAGGGATTTTTGCTTCAAGATACTTTTAAAAATGTATATGAGTAAGAAGAATTGTTTACTCTGATTATTTTAAGATGTAAATGCAGCTGCTTCAAAGAGGAGAAAATAATCCTGAGAAAAATGCAACTGTGATACATGAAAACGGATCACGAGTTAAATCCTGCTTCAACTCTATAGTTTATACTGAAGAGTGGTGTGAGAGTGCTTGCAGGCTTAGAGGGAGGCTTGTTTGCCCTCTAAGGCAGCGGCACTATTGCGTAGCTGCTGCCCCAGTCTTCAGTTAGTCCTGGAATCAGGCAGGGTCGACATTACTACAAGGAACATTTCTCCAAGCCATAGTTAAGGGTGCTTACATGGAGTCTCCATCATACTAGAAGCCTGTTTGCTTCTGTCCCAGTAGCAAAGAAAGAAAATTCTCCCTACCAGGAAAGGAAAGAATCCTTTCCTGAATCCCACACACAGCTGCCTCCCTAAGCCTTGCTGCTCCAGTCCTAAGTTTCCGATTTGGAACAGAATACAGGTCAGGAAAAAAAGCAGGAAAGGGTAGAGCAGGAAAGGCATGGGGCTGACAGTTTTGCCTTAGGGCTTTGCTGTATTAGGCCTTAAGTATCAAGGCACTAAGCCCTATTGATCCTTCCTTACAGTGAATGCCTCACTGCTGAGCTCGCCTTGCTAGGCCCTCTCGCTGACCGCCATAGCCTGGTGACTAGTCCCCCTGCCAGCATCCACAGCACCATCTTCCTAAAGCATCCCTTTCATCATGGTGACCTTCTCATCACCCTGTGCTCAAAAAGCTTTCTGGACTCCCCATTGCCTAGAAGATAAAGGCCACTCTTTGGACCGGAATTGAGGCTCTTTACAATCTGTCTATAGTGTTGTACTCTGCCACTTTTATTGGGAGAAGTTCATTTCAATCTGACTGATTTATTCCTGTTCCCCCCCGCAGCACCTGGTACACTGGCTGCCTCTGCATGTTTCCCCATGGCCTTCACTCCATTGCAGTTCTGTTAAATCCTACCTAGCTTTTAAGATAGTTCAGATTCCACGTTTTCCTTCCTATCTTGTGAACATTCGACCCTAGAGTCATGTGAACGTTGGAGCTAAGTGCCTGGCACAGGGGGACCCCCCCCCCCAGGGTTTCATCTCCTTTCTCACCACTCCATCACAGTTTTACTTGGTGAAGGGGTTCTGCTGATGGCTCCACCATTGATGTTTTAGGATCAGTGCGCTATATTATCTGTCCCTGTCCTCTGATACCACATACATATCATCTGTAGCATGTGGAAGAATGTGTATCACTGAGCATGTACATTAGACAAGAATGCTGAATCCCTTAGAACGGAATAAAGGAGTGAGAAAGGGAGTGTGGCTAGAGTCAGAGGAGCTGAGATTTCTCAGTAGGCAAGCTATCTGCCCTTAGAAAAAGCTAAGGAACTTGCTGGAAATGCTGATTTCTGAGTCTCATCCAGATAGACTACATCAGAATTTATTTTTATTTTTTAATTTTTTAAGGGCCACACCCATGGCATATGGAAGTTCCCAGGCTAGGGGTCAAATTGGAGCTACAGCTGCCAGCCTAGGCCACAGCCACAGCAATGAGGGATCCGAGCCACGTCTGTGACCTACCTACAACCACGGCTCACAGCAATGCCAGATCCTTAACCAACTGAGTGAAGCAAGGATCAAACCTGTGTCCTCATGGGTACTAGCCGGGTTCATTTCCACTGAGCCATGACGGGAACTCCCTATATCAAAATTTCTCATGTCCAGTCTTACACTAAATTTGGGAAATCTCTTCCTTTAGAGGGTAAGAAAGAATATTTACTATAATTGCAACTCACCACAGCTGCACATCAGAATCACCTGTATCAGTTCAGACAATTGCAGTTACCTCGGCCTCATACCAGACCTCCTAAGTGAGAATCTTTGGGTTGGTGCCCTAGGTTGAAATATCCCACAGAAGGTTTCAATCTACACCCAGGATTGGAAACCACTAAGCCAAAGTAAACTATGACTAATATTGATTGGGTAATTACAATTCTAAAATACTATTAAGCACTCTCCATATATTATTCCATCCCATCCCTACAATTCTGAGTTAGTAACTCCATTTTCACAGATTTGGGAAAGTTAAGTAACTAGTCCAACGCAATACAACTAGTAAATGATCAAGCCTCAGTTAAATACAAGCCTTTGATATAAAATTCCAGGTTCTAGTCTCATTCCTATCTACCTTTAGTATTTTAGACATTGTTTTAATATATGTCCATTAGTTTCTTTCCTAGGAATTGTTCCTCTTGTTAAATATGTGAACATGTTTAACTTCCTTTTGAAAGTTCTGACATCGCCCAGGAGAAGGGTTTCTCAGCTTAGTTCCCCTTCATTCATACACCCATTGATTGGCTATCTGCTGCCCTTGGCTTTTCCAATATTCCTAAGTCCTTTCCATCTAACAGGCCAACTTCTATGTTTAACTCCCTATAAAGAGTTAGGTATTAGTGGTAACTGAACTTTTTGCATGTACAAGAGAAGCCTGGTGCCCCTCCAACAACCTCTCTGCAGTTCTGGGTAACGCATCTGGGTAAAGGCATTGCTCCTTTCTCCTAGGTTTCTAAACAAAAAAGGACTGCCTTTCTCAAAAAAAAAAAAAAAAAAAAAAAAAAAAAGAGGAGTTTCCATTGTGGCTTGGCAATAACGAACCTGATTCAATAACAAATGTCAATATCTATGAGGACGAGGGTTCAATCCCTGGGCTCACTGAATGAGTTAAGGATCTGGTGTTGCCATGAGCTATGGTGTAGGTCACAGACTCGGCTCAGATCCCGAGTGGCTGTGGCTGTGTTGTAGGCCAGCAGCTGCAGCTCTGATTCAGCCCTTAGCCTGGGAACCTCCTATGCTGCAGGCACAGCCCTAAAAAGACAGCAACAAAATAGTACTGACCAAACCTCTCATATGTTACTGAGTAACATTGTGGTAGATGTTCTACTCTTAACCCCTCAGGCTAAACTTTTCTACCTTTTGTATAGAGGGTTTAACTTTTCAATGTATATTCACATCTCTTCTCTCATTTTTTTTCCTCACCACTCAGTCATTCCTGAATTGTACTTTCTTTACAGGTAGAATACTTATCAAGTTCCATCAAAAGGAGTGACATGAAAATTAACAAATAAATGGGTTTAAAGTATCACAAGAGTCTTGAATGAAGGGTGCACACTGTTTTTACTCTTACTAATATAACACAGCTCACCCATTACAGTTCTGAAGGAGAACGCTGATAGCAACTCTGATCTCACGTACTGGCCAGGCCAAAAGGAGTCTGCATCCTAACCTTAGAGACAGACAAGCTCAAGGGAAACAAACCAGTCAAGGTCCAAAACAGGCCAAGAGCCACTCTCACTGCAATGCAAGTGAGTGCTTTAAAACTGATTAGGAATGTTGTATGGTCAAGATTCTGAATGGACACCAGATCAAGGACCTTGGGAGAGGAATAAGTGACAACCATGTTTAATAGATGAAATAAAATCTAGTGAAATTAGAGGGCAGCCACAAGCCAGACACATGAATAAGTAATTTGCTACCAGGCAGCGTTTGCATCCTCACACTCTGGTGGATGACGAGGCGTTCTTACATACACGGGGAAAGGCTTATTTAACTCATTTCAGAACATCCTTTAAAGATGCATTTCAAGAGAGACAGGGAACTAAATTAATGTCAAACTCCCCCAAAATATTCATGAGATAATTATAAATGTATGTGAGTTGTCTTAGACACAACCTTTTACTTCCTATAATTTAGATTCTTCACTCCATCAAGTGGTCTTTTAAAATTATTGGATGTTTCTCTTCTTCTTCTTTTTTTTTTTTTTTACAATTCAGAGAGCTACAGTTTTCAGTCAATGTTAATTTTCTTTGAAGGATTTTCAGAGGGGAGTATTTCCACATAGAGACCCCTGAAATTATTATTTTCAAGTAGGGCTGATTCCTTTTCTTTGTAGCCTAGAAGAAAAGAGATCTATGTAATCGTGGTGTCAAAGTGTCAAAAGACTGAAATAGGTTAAAAAAAAGAAGAAAAGAAAAGAAAACACAAAAACCCTTAAAGGCATCCACACAGTCTTCAGCCTTACAAATCCTTGGCTCATATAAAATACTTGTGACATGCTGTAATTAACTAGTTACTCCTCTCAGAATGAATAATAATGCAATTATTTGCCAAATGCAGTGAAGAAGGGATAGTTTCTGTTTTCAAAAATGTTTGCCTTTCATTTCTGTAGAATGAAAAACCCTGGATTAATTTACATAAGCTGCGAAAGCACAGAGTGACCTGCAATTTCACTGTTACACTATATGATAATTCTGTCACCTTTTTATTAGCACCTTACATTTTTCAATGGTTTGAAACAGTACTAAACTGACAAGTCACTACCATGTTAAAATTGCACTGGTTCTTAAAAACTGCACCCGCATACCACAGAATATAAGTAGGCACCGGGCTGGTGAAAACGTCTCCTTTTTATAATGGGACTTCCATACCATTGAAGCCATCAAGGGCTAGTGTGAGCTCGGTTTCCTTTGTCTGTGTAGACACAAACAGAAGGAGGAAGGTGAACCTTAGTTCTCCAAGGTCCTTCTCCTTCCTTAGAGATTCCGTGTGCCAAGTAGCACAAAGTTAGATGAGAGTTTATCTGAACATATCACTGATTCTCTTTCCTATGTGTTAATGTCTAGATGACTTTTTTTTTTTCCAATTCCATCCCACCATTATCTCAGTAATTCATTCAGCAATCATTTATTGAAGACTTGCTATGATGCCCTGTGGTCGGTACCAGGAATTCAAAAGTAAAAAAGACACATTGCCCTTGAGATGGTGGCAAACAAGCAAAGATATAAACTAGAAAATAGGCACATTAACAATGTCATAAATGCCACCAAGGAGCCCACTCCCCCAACACACATACTTAAATTCATTCACTCATATAAGCACACAAAACCCAGCTACCTTGTGAATATGAACTTCCAAAAATTCTAGACTCTTTAACAGTTTTAAAGCAGAAACTTGGAAAAGATTTAATTCTAAAACCTTCAGTTTTGTAATTTCATTAGAGTCAGTTGGAATGTGTTTGTGTGTGTGTATATATCTGTATAAATGTGATTTGGGGAGAGTTCCCTTGTGGTGCAGTGGGGTAAGGATCCTGAATTTTCACTGCAGCATCTCAGGTCACTGCTTCGGCTTTGGTTCAATCCCTGGTCCGGGAATAACACAAGAGTGGCCAAAGAAAATGTTTTTGTAGAGCTAACAATATACAAAGTTTTGTTAAGGATAAAATATTCTAAACAATTGATGCCTTAAATAGTCAAATTAATTTAATACTTATCAGTTACTCATTCTGATATTAGGTGTTAATTCTGAATGTTTTAAAACTAATAGTCTCTGATTTATCCCTGTGACACTATGACGCTAAAAATCCTGGGTCACTCATTAGGGAAGCCAGAGACGAAGACTCAATATGATTTAAATTCATAAAACCATGATAAATATTCCAAAAGTAAGAACAGCCTTGTTTTTTTCCAAACCCCATTCATCCAAAGTATTAATTAGTTAATAGTAGGAATTTGGGTCTATCTTGTTTTTCATTGTACTGAACAGTATGCAGAACACTGCAGGCTTTGGCATCACACTGCTGATATTTGAAATAAGGTGCTTTCCCACACAAGCTGTGTGACTTCTCCAAGCTTATTTTTTCTAATCTGTAAGATAGAGATAGACTAGTAACTACCTCATAGAGATAGAAGGATGAAAGGAGTAATCTCATACAAAGCTTGCAGCACTGGGACAGACATTATCATTAACTTAGCTAATGTTATGATTATCATTATTCTCAAATTCAAGTGAATAGTCATCTGATCTCCATGAGGACATTTAATATTTGCCATGGTAATTATTTAGCCTACCCTATGTCTGTTTTATGGCAGTACAGTGATGATAA